>NW_019942920.1:13785-96624 GCF_002910315.2 Salvelinus sp. IW2-2015 | reverse complement strand
GTTTCTATTTAAATTACGTTACAAAATTCTTGCAACTAATAGAATGTATATATATGGGGGATACAATCTTCCCAGCTCTGCAGATTCTGCTGTGAGGAGGCAGAGTCATTAGATCATTTATTTGGTATTGTCCATATGTAGCTCGTTTTTGGTCACAGGTCCAGGAATGGCTGAAGAATTGCAACATTTGCCTAGAACTAACGTTACAGATAGCAATACTGGCGGATTTGAAAAGCCATAGTCAATCAATCAATAATATATAATTATTTAGCAAAAATGTTTATTTTTAATTTACAATTCTGTAGAAGCTATGAGGATAGGAAGGTTCAAATCTTTTGTGAAGCATCACACAGCACAGTTGAAAAATATATGGCAAATAAAAACAAATGTCTGTAAAAATGTCTGTAAATGTGTATAAGATGTATAAATTGAAGGTAAAAGCAGAAGTGTTTATCAGTTTACTCCAATTGGGGGATCGGTGGTAGGGTTTGCGGGGAATAATAATAAAGGTATATTCTTTAAAAAAGTATGTCTATATAGGTATGTGTATGTATATACAGTGGGGAGAACAAGTATTTGATACACTGCCGATTTTGCAGGTTTTCCTACTTACAAAGCATGTAGAGGTCTGTAATTTTTATCATAGGTACACTTCAACTGTGAGAGACGGAATCTAAAACAAAAATCCAGAAAATCACATTGTATGATTTTTAAGAATTATTTGCATTTTATTGCATGACATAAGTATTTGATACATCAGAAAAGCAGAACTTAATATTTGGTACAGAAACCTTTGTTTGCAATTACAGAGATCATAGGTTTCCTGTAGTTCTTGACCAGGTTTGCACACACTGCAGCAGGGATTGCCCACTCCTCCATACAGACCTTCTCCAGATCCTTCAGGTTTCGGGGCTGTCGCTGGGCAATACGGACTTTCAGCTCCCTCCAAAGATTTTCTATTGGTTCAGGTCTGGAGACTGGCTAGGCCACTCCAGGACCTTGAGATACTTCTTACGGAGCCACTCCTTAGTTGCCCTGGCTGTGTGGTTTCGGGTCGTTGTCATGCTGGAAGACCCAGCCACGACCCATCATCAATGCTCTTACTGAGGGAAGGAGGTTGTTGGCTAAGATCTCGCAATACATGGCCCCATCCATCCTCATCAATACGGTGCAGTCGTCCTGTCCCCTTTGCAGAAAAGCATCCCCAAAGAATGATGTTCCACCTCCACGCTTCACGGTTGGGATGGTGTTCTTGGGGTTGTACTCATCCTTCTCTTCCTCCAAACACGGCGAGTGGAGTTTAGACCAAAAAGCTCTATTTTTGAATCATCAGACCACATGACCTTCTCCCATTCCTCCTCTGGATCATCCAGATGGTCATTGGCAAACTTCAGACGGGCCTGGACATGCGCCTGCTTGAGCAGGGGACCTTGTGTGCCGCTGCAGGATTTTAATCCATGACGGCGTAGTGTGTTACTAATGGTTTTCTTTGAGACGTGGGTCCCAGCTCTCTTCAGGTCATTGACCAGGTCCTCCGTGTAGTTCTGGGCTGATCCCTCACCTTCCTCATGATCATTGATGCCCCACGAGGTGAGATCTTGCATGGAGCCCCAGACCGAGGGTGATGACCATCATCTTGAACTTCTTATATTTTCTTATATTTCTAATAATTGACCAACAGTTGTTGCCTTCTCACCAAGCTGCTTGCCTATTGTCCTGTAGCCCATCCCAGCCTTGTGCAGGTCTACAATTTTATCCCTGATGTCCTTACACAGCTCTCTGGTCTTGGCCATTGTGGAGAGGTTGGAGTCTGTTTGATTGAGTGTGTGGACAGGTGTCTTTTATACAGGAACGAGTTCAAACAGGTGCAGTTATACAGGTAATGAGTGGAGAACAGGAGGGCTTCTTAAAGAAAAACTAACAGGTCTGTGAGAGACGGAATTCTTACTGGTTGGTAGGTGATCCAATACTTATGTCATGCAATAAAATGCAAATGAATTACTTAAAAATCATACAATGTGATTTCTGGATTTTTGTTTTAGATTCCGTCTCTCACAGTTGAAGTGTACCTATGATAAAAATTACAGACCTCTACATGCTTTGTAAGTAGGAAAACCTGCAAAATCGGCAGTGTATCAAATACTTGTTCTCCCCACTGTATGTGTACATGTATGCATACGTGTATGATATATATATTTACCCCCAAAAATATGGGGGATTGGAAATGATGCAGACAATTACATTGGAAGCAACATTTTCCGCAATATTAAGCTGATTAAGCCAAAAAAAAAAAAAAAAGAAAATAGAACTGTTTGGCCATAATGACCATCGTTATGTTGGAGGAAAAGGGAGAGGCTTGCAAGTCGAGAACACCATCCCCACCGTGAAGCACGGGGGTGCAGCATTATATTGTGGGGTGCTTTGCTGCAGTAGGGACTGGTGCACGTCACAAAATAAATGGCATCATGAGGTAGGAACATTATGCGGAGTATTGAAGCAACATCTCAAGACATCAATCAGGACGTTAAAGCTTGGTCGCAAATGGGTCTTCCAAATGGACAATGACCCCATGCATACTTCCAAAGTTGTGGCAAAATGGCTTAAGGACAACAAAGTCAAGGTATTGGAGTGGCCATCACAAAGCCTGACCTCAATCCTATAGAAAATTTGTGGGCAGAACTGAAAAAGCTGGAGAGGGCTACAAACCTGACTCAGTTACACCAGCTCTGTCAGGAGGAATGGCCAAAACTCCCCCAACTTATTGTGGGAAGCTTGTGGAAGGCTACCCAAAACGTTTGACCCAAGTTAAACAATTTAAAGGCAAGCTACCAAACGAATTGAGTGTAGTAAACTTCTGACCCACTGGGTATGTGCTGTGAAAATAAAAGCTGAAATAAATAATTCTCTCTACTATTATTCTGACATTTAACATTCTTAAATAAAGTGGTGATCCTAACCGACCTAAGACAGGGAATTTTTACCAGGATTAATCTCAGGAAGTGTGAAAAACTGAGTTTAAATGTACTTGGCTAAGATGTATGTAAACTTCCGACTTCAACTGTAGGTGCTGGATGGCAGGAAGTCATGCCCTCTTCACGATTGTCTTGATGTTTTTGGACCATAATAGTTTGTTGGTGATGTGGCCACCAAGGAACTTGAAACTCTCGACCCGCTCCACTATAGCCCCATCGATGTTAATGGGGCCTGTTCGGCCCTCCTTTTCCTGTTGTCCACAATCATCTCCTTTGTCTTGCTCATATTGAGGGAGAGGTTGTTGTCCTGGCACCACACTGCCAGATCTCTGACCCCTCCCTATAGGCTGTCTCATCATGTCGTGATCAGGTCTACCACTGTTGTATCGTCAACAAACTTAATGATGGTATTGGAGTCGTGCTTGGCCACGCAGTCGTGGGTGAACAGGGAGTACAGGAGGGAACTCAACATGCACCCCTGAAGGGGCCCGTTGTTGAGGATCAGCGTGCCAGATGTGTTGTTGCCTACCCTTACCACCTAGTGGTGGCCCGTCAGGAAGTCCATGATCCAGTTGCAGAGGGAGGTGTTTAGTCCCAGGGTCTTAGCTTAGTGATGAGCTTTGTGGGCACTATGGTGTTGAACGCTGAGCTGTAGTCAATGAAAACATTCTCACATAGTGTTCCTTTTGTCCAGGTGGGAAAGGGCAGTATGGAGTGCGATTGTGATTGCGTCATCTGTGAATCTGTTGGGGCGTATAAAGAATTGGAGTGGGTCGAGGGTTTCCGGGAGATGGTGTTGATTTGAGCCATGACCAGCCTTTCAAAGCACTTCATGGCTACCAACTTGAGTACTACGGGGCGTAGTCATTTAGGCAGGTTACCTTCGTATTCTTGGGCACTGGACTATGGTGGTCTGCTTGAAACATTTAGGTATTCAGACTTGGTCAGGGAGAGGTTGAAAGTGCAGTGAAGACACTTGCCAGTTGGTCGCGCATGCTCTGAGTACACGCACTGGTAATTCGTCTGGCTCTGCGGCCTTGTGAATGTTGAGCAGTTTAAAGGTCTTACAAAGGCTTCGGAGCGCTTATCATGGAGTCGTCCTGAATAGTTGGTGCTGTTATGCATGCTTCAGTGTTGCTTGCCTCAAAGTGAGCATAAAATATGTTTAGCTCGTCTGGTAGGCTCCATCACTGGCAGCTTGCTGCTGGTTCCCTTGCAAGCCCTACCACATCCGACGAGCGTCAAGCTGGAAAGTAGGATTCAATCTTAGTCCTGTATTGACACTTCACCTGTTTGATTTTTCGTCTGAGGCTATAGCGGGATTTCTTACAAGTGTCCCGCTCTTTGAAAGCGGCAGCTCTAGCCTTTAGCTCAGTGCGGATGTTACCTGTAATCCATGGCTTCTGGTTGGGATATGTACGTACGGTCGCTATGGGGATGCCCACAATAGAAGAGATTCTACCAGAGATATCAAATCAAATTAAATTTGTCACATACGCCGAACACAACAGGTAGACCTTACAGTGAAATGCTTACTTACAAGCCCTTAACACAACACATGCTGTTTTAAGACAGAAATACCCAAAAAATAATAAGAAATAAAAGTAACAAAAATAATTAAGTAGCAGCATGTTGCTTGAAACATGTTGGTATTACAGACTCAGACAGGGTCCAACGCAAAAGTATTCTCAGTACTCGATGCCAAAGATGGATATTGACAACTCAAACTTGATTAAGTGAGCAGCTACCTAAAACTTTTTCTGGACACCTGTAGGGAGGTATAGATGGCTGAGAATGCCATTTGGAATCAAGCCAGCAGCTGGAGAACACCAGTGCAAACAGTGTGACATTCTACCCTATAGATGTGGTGACACACACAAAGAAGCGATGGCAGATCATGATAGAAACCTCACAGCGCTCCTTCAGAGAGCAAGAGATGTCTACCTGAAGCTGAACAAAAATAAACTCTGGTTAAAGCTACCTAGTGTGACATACATGGGTCATCTTCCACAACAGAGGCCTTTGCCCTGGCCCAGAAAAAATAACAGCCATTCGGAACATGGGTACACCGGCCTGCAAATTTCATGCCCCGCCTATCTGATGTGTGTGAGCCGCTTAGAAGACTCACAAGGACATTGAATCAACATGGCTACCACAGCATGACGCAGCAGTTGAGACTACCAAACAGTTAGTCACACAACACCCAGTGAATGATGCAGTTATACTGCAGGTTGATGCCAGTGATACAGTTTTGGGCGCAGCCCTTCGACAGAAAGACAACCTGTTGCATTTGCCTTCAGAACATTGACTCAGACAGAACAAAAATATGCACAGATTGAGAAAGAATATCTCTCCAATTTTGCATGTGATAAGTTTGACCAGTACCTGCATGGCAGAGAGTTCATCACAATACACAGCGACCACAAACCGCATGAGACAATCTTTAAGAAATCCCTACTCACAGCACCCAAGCGACTGCAGAGAATGTTGCTAAGACTACAAAGATACCAACACCACGTGCAATACAAACAAGGCAAAAACTACCTGTAGCTGACTTCCTGTCCAGTACAGCTCAATCAACCACAGATCACAGACAAATGCAAACACCAGCCACGGTCTACACTATGAGTCTAGCCACAACAGACCTGGAACAAGTGGATCCAACACAGTGATGTCAACATCTCAACTAAGACAATGGAGTCAATCAAAGCACACTGTTCCAGGGACCCACTGTTTCAGGCTTTGTACTCACAAATCAACAACGGCTGGCCTGGAACCAAACAGGCTGTGAGTCACACACTGAAAGATTTTTGGACGTACAAAGAGGTGCTCACCACAGAAAGGAAACAGTCTTCATCCCTAACATGTTACGTGCTGACTTTCTACACAAACACACTCTGGCCACTCAGGCATAGAGGGCCGGTCTCAGAATGCTATTTTCTGGCCATATGATTATGGAGGACATAAAGGTCTTTATCAGCATATGCGCAACATGCAACTCCATCCAGAAGAGACAACAAAAGATGACACTCGTCCCCCACTAAATCCTTCCCCTCCCATGGTCCAAGATCGGGATGGATTTACTTACAGTCAACAAAAGCAACTACCTCATCATGGTCGATTATTACTCAGACTACTGGGAGCTCGACGAGCTGACTGACACCACATCAGAACACCATCATTAATGCTGCAATAAGCAGTTCAGCAGACATGGCGTTGTCCACACTGTTGTTTCTGATAATGGCCAATCCTCCAGAAATGGACTGAACAATTTGCTGATGAGTGGACTTTAAACAAGTGACGTCATCACCGTATCACAGCCGAAGCAATTGAAAAGCGGAATGAGTGGTGAAAATTGCCAAAACGCTCCAAAAAATAGAACTGTTTGGCCATAATGACCATCGTTATGTTTGGAGGAAAAGGGAGAGGCTTGCAAGTCGAAGAACACCATCCCCACCGTGAAGCACGGGGGTGGCAGCATTATATTGTGGGGGTGCTTTGCTGCAGTAGGGACTGGTGCACGTCACAAAATAAATGGCATCATGAGGTAGGAACATTATGCGGATGTATTGAAGCAACATCTCAAGACATCAATCAGGACGTTAAAGCTTGGTCGCAAATGGGTCTTCCAAATGGACAATGACCCCATGCATACTTCCAAAGTTGTGGCAAAATGGCTTAAGGACAACAAAGTCAAGGTATTGGAGTGGCCATCACAAAGCCTGACCTCAATCCTATAGAAAATTTGTGGGCAGAACTGAAAAAGCGTGGAGAGGCCTACAAACCTGACTCAGTTACACCAGCTCTGTCAGGAGGAATGGGCCAAAACTCCCCCAACTTATTGTGGGAAGCTTGTGGAAGGCTACCCAAAACGTTTGACCCAAGTTAAACAATTTAAAGGCAATGCTACCAAATACGAATTGAGTGTATGTAAACTTCTGACCCACTGGGTATGTGCTGAAATAAATAAAAGCTGAAATAAATAATTCTCTCTACTATTATTCTGACATTTAACATTCTTAAAATAAAGTGGTGATCCTAACCGACCTAAGACAGGGAATTTTTACCAGGATTAAATCTCAGGAAGTGTGAAAAACTGAGTTTAAATGTACTTGGCTAAGATGTATGTAAACTTCCGACTTCAACTGTAGGTGCTGGATGGCAGGAAGTCATGCCCTCTTCACGATTGTCTTGATGTTTTTGGACCATAATAGTTTGTTGGTGATGTGGCCACCAAGGAACTTGAAACTCTCGACCCGCTCCACTATAGCCCCATCGATGTTAATGGGGGCCTGTTCGGCCCTCCTTTTCCTGTTGTCCACAATCATCTCCTTTGTCTTGCTCATATTGAGGGAGAGGTTGTTGTCCTGGCACCACACTGCCAGATCTCTGACCTCCTCCCTATAGGCTGTCTCATCYTTGTCGGTGATCAGGTCTACCACTGTTGTATCGTCAACAAACTTAATGATGGTATTGGAGTCGTGCTTGGCCACGCAGTCGTGGGTGAACAGGGAGTACAGGAGGGAACTCAACATGCACCCCTGAAGGGCCCCGTTGTTGAGGATCAGCGTGCCAGATGTGTTGTTGCCTACCCTTACCACCTAGTGGTGGCCCGTCAGGAAGTCCATGATCCAGTTGCAGAGGGAGGTGTTTAGTCCCAGGGTCCTTAGCTTAGTGATGAGCTTTGTGGGCACTATGGTGTTGAACGCTGAGCTGTAGTCAATGAACAACGTTCTCACATAGGTGTTCCTTTTGTCCAGGTGGGAAAGGGCAGTATGGAGTGCGATTGTGATTGCGTCATCTGTGAATCTGTTGGGGCGGTATAAGAATTGGAGTGGGTCGAGGGTTTCCGGGATGATGGTGTTGATTTGAGCCATGACCAGCCTTTCAAAGCACTTCATGGCTACCAACTTGAGTACTACGGGGCGTAGTCATTTAGGCAGGTTACCTTCGTATTCTTGGGCACTGGGACTATGGTGGTCTGCTTGAAACATTTAGGTATTGCAGACTTGGTCAGGGAGAGGTTGAAAGTGTCAGTGAAGACACTTGCCAGTTGGTCCGCGCATGCTCTGAGTACACGCACTGGTAATTCGTCTGGCTCTGCGGCCTTGTGAATGTTGAGCAGTTTAAAGGTCTTACAAAGGCTTCGGAGCGCGTTATCATGGAGTCGTCCTGAATAGTTGGTGCTGTTATGCATGCTTCAGTGTTGCTTGCCTCAAAGTGAGCATAAAATATGTTTAGCTCGTCTGGTAGGCTCACATCACTGGGCAGCTTGCTGCTGGGTTTCCCTTGCAAGCCCTACCACATCCGACGAGCGTCAGAGCTGGAGTAGTAGGATTCAATCTTAGTCCTGTATTGACACTTCACCTGTTTGATTGTTCGTCTGAGGCTATAGCGGGATTTCTTACAAGTGTCCCGCTCTTTGAAAGCGGCAGCTCTAGCCTTTAGCTCAGTGCGGATGTTACCTGTAATCCATGGCTTCTGGTTGGGATATGTACGTACGGTCGCTATGGGGATGCCCACAATAGAAGAGATTCTACCAGAGATATCAAATCAAATTAAATTTGTCACATACGCCGAACACAACAGGTAGACCTTACAGTGAAATGCTTACTTACAAGCCCTTAACCAACAATGCTGTTTTAAGACAGAAATACCCKAAAAAATAATAAGAAATAAAAGTAACAAATAATTAAGTAGCAGCATGTTGCTTGAAACATGTTGGTATTACAGACTCAGACAGGGTCCAACGCAAAAGTATTCTCAGTACTCGATGCCAAAGATGGATATTGACAACTCAAACTTGATTAAGTGAGCAGCTACCTAAAACTTTTCTGGACACCTGTAGGGAGGTATAGATGGCTGAGAATGCCATTTGGAATCAAGCCAGCAGCTGGAGAACACCAGTGCAAACAGTGTGACATTCTACCCTATAGATGTGGTGACACACACAAAGAAGCGATGGCAGATCATGATAGAAACCTCACAGCGCTCCTTCAGAGAGCAAGAGATGTCTACCTGAAGCTGAACAAAAATAAACTCTGGTTAAAGCTACCTAGTGTGACATACATGGGTCATCTTCTCACAACAGAGGGCCTTTGCCCTGACCCAGAGAAAATAACAGCCATTCGGAACATGGGTACACCGTCCTGCAAATTTCATGCCCCGCCTATCTGATGTGTGTGAGCCGCTTAGAAGACTCACAAGGACATTGAATCAACATGGCTACCACAGCATGACGCAGCAGTTGAGACTACCAAACAGTTAGTCACACAACACCCAGTGAATGATGCAGTTATACTGCAGTGTGATGCCAGTGATACAGTTTTGGGCGCAGCCCTTCGACAGAAAGGACAACCTGTTGCATTTGCCTTCAGAACATTGACTCAGACAGAACAAAAATATGCACAGATTGAGAAAGAATATCTCTCCAATTTTGCATGTGATAAGTTTGACCAGTACCTGCATGGCAGAGAGTTCATCACAATACACAGCGACCACAAACCGCATGAGACAATCTTTAAGAAATCCCTACTCACAGCACCCAAGCYACTGCAGAGAATGTTGCTAAGACTACAAAGATACCAACACCACGTGCAATACAAACAAGGCAAAAACTACCTGTAGCTGACTTCCTGTCCAGTACAGCTCAATCAACCACAGATCACAGACAAATGCAAACACCAGCCACGGTCTACACTATGAGTCTAGCCACAACAGACCTGGAACAAGTGGATCACACCAGTGATGTCAACATCTCAACTAAGACAATGGAGTCAATCAAAGCACACTGTTCCAGGGACCCACTGTTTCAGGCTTTGTACTCACAAATCAACAACGGCTGGCCTGGAACCAAACAGGCTGTGAGTCACACACTGAAAGATTTTTGGACGTACAAAGAGGTGCTCACCACAGAAAGGAAACAGGGTCTTCATCCCTAACATGTTACGTGCTGACTTTCTACACAAAACACACTCTGGCCACTCAGGCATAGAGGCCGGTCTCAGAATGCTATTTTCTGGCCATTGATTATGGAGGACATAAAGGTCTTTATCAGCATATGCGCAACATGCAACTCCATCCAGAAGAGACAACAAAAGATGACACTCGTCCCCCACTAAATCCTTCCCCTCCCATGGTCCAAGATCGGGATGGATTTACTTACAGTCAACAAAAGCAACTACCTCATCATGGTCGATTATTACTCAGACTACTGGGAGCTCGACGAGCTGACTGACACCACATCAGACACCATCATTGAATGCTGCAATAAGCAGTTCAGCAGACATGGCGTTGTCCACACTGTTGTTTCTGATAATGGCCAATCCTCCAGAATGGACTGAACAATTTGCTGATGAGTGGGACTTTAAACAAGTGACGTCATCACCGTATCACAGCCGAAGCAATTGAAAAGCGGAATCAGTGGTGAAAATTGCCAAAACGCTCCTAAAAAAGGCTGCGATGGATGGTGAAGACCCATGGAAAGCAGTGTTGGCTGTCAGGACCCGGTGCGAGAAACAGTCACTAATAATCGTCAGAACCCAGAAGATGAGGCAGACACAGCAGTACTAGCGATAGTGGTTTAATAAAGAACAAAATCTTCAGGCAAAGAAACTAAATCCACAATGTCCAAAAATAAAGCCAAAAGGCACAAAATGGAAATCCTCCAAAATACAAAAGAAACTTCACAAAGTGGTAAAAAACAGCAGGGAAAAACAAACCTCAAAAGACTACTCAAATAATACACAAGAACTAAACCAGAGAACCTCTGGAAAATCCAACAAGAGAAATCTCTGAATAAAACAAGGCTTGGGCTGGGGCTGGGTGCTAACTTACAAACACTGAGCCAGGAACAAAGGAACACACGGGGTTTAAATACTAACAAGGGAATGACCTACAGGTGCAAACAATAATTAGAGCAAGAAAAACAAAAGGTACAAAAAAGGTGCAATGGGGACATCTAGTGACCAAAACCCGAACAGTCTTGGCCAAAACCTGACAGTTGGCATTGCGGAATACTCCAACAGAGGGACTTAACAGTTCTCCTGTACAGTGACTCATGTCCAGATGCACACAATCCTACCCACCATGAAGAAACTGCTCAAACCCCATGTAATTCCAAGAAAACAAGCCAAAGGGCTGACAGCAAAACACCACTATGACACACATGCCTGTGACATGCCCAACATCACCCAAGAACAAACAGTAAGGGTTCTTCTCCACCCAACAACTTAACCAGCACTTGGACGCTGGGCATATGCACTGATCAACTCAGTGACCGGTCGTATGAAGTACGAGTGAACAGTAAAAAATACAGCAGAAACAGAAAAGACATTCATCCAGTGACTAAACAACTCAGGATCCCCCCGAACGACTACCAAACAAACATTGAGGATGACTGGGGACCATGGACCGAACCTGCCCTCCAGGCAGGTGGTGAACAACACGCTGCTGATATGGAAGCAGCCCCACTGGCTGAAAATATAACTCTGAGACACACCAGAACCAGGACAAATGTCAGGCCGCGTGTGAGATACTCCAGACACTTTGCTGTTCAGGGCCTGGACAGCTTGCTATCATTGACGGAAAAATGAATTCCCAAGTTTATCAAGACATTTTGCAGGAGAATGTTAGGCTATCTGTCTGCCAATTGAAGCTCAACAAAAGTTGGGTGATGCAACAGGACAACAACCCAAAACACAGAAGTAAATCAACAACAGAACGGATACAACAGAAGGAAATACGCCAGTCAGTCCTGACCTCAACCCGATTGAGATGCTGTGGCATGATCTCAAGAGAGCGGTTCACACCAGACATCCCAAGAATATTGCTGAACTGAAACAGTTTGTAAGAGGAATGGTCCAAAATTCCTCCTGACCGTTGTGCAAGTCTGATCCGCAACTACAGAACACGTTTGGTTGAGGTTATTGCTGCCAAACAAGGGTCAACCAGTTATTAAATCCAAGGGTTCACATACTTTTCCCACCCTGCACTGTGAATGTTTACACGGTGTGTTAAATAAATAAAAACATGAAAAAAATAATTTGTGTTTGTGTGTTATTAGTTTAAGCAGACTGTTTGTTGATTGTTGTGACCTAGATGAAGTACCGATCAAATTTTATGACCAATTTATGCAGAAATCCAGGTACTTCCAAAGGGTTCACATACTTGTTCTTGTCACTTTATATGTTTTTGTTACCAGTGTAATATTTTCACAGGCAAGGGTCTAACCCCAGATCTCCTGTTTATAAGTCAAGGAGGAGTTATCTTCATTTGTTGGGTAAAGGAAGATGTTACGAAATGTCGCCAAGCCAATTGATGGCGCAGCTGTTATGTATATCTGAGTGTGATACTACATAGTACTAGTGAGCCAAGTTAGGCATTACTTACTATGCACTGAGTGGAGCTGTATGCATGCTACTGAGTGATGCTGAAGTATTTGTATTTATTATGGATCCCCATTAGCTGCTGCTAAGGCCCCCTCTTCCTGGGGACCAGCAAAATTAAGGCAGGTTATACAATTTTAAAAACATTACAATACATTCACAGATTTCACAACACACTGTGTGCCCTCAGGCCCCTACTACACCTGTACCACATATCTACAGTACAAAATATATGTGTACATGTGTGTGTAGTGCGTATGTTACCGTGTGTGTGTGTATGCATTAGTCTGTGCCTACATTTGTGTTGCTTCACAGTCCCCGTTGTTGCATAAGGTGTTCTTATTATTTAAATGTTTTATTTTACTGCTTGCATCAGTTACGTCAGTGCTCCCGAGTGGCGCAGCGGTATAAGGCACTGCATCTCAGTGCAAGAAGCGTCACTACAGTCCGTGGTTTGAATCCAGGCTGTATCACATCCGGCTGTGATTGAGAGTCCCGTAGGGCAGCGCACAATTGGCCCAGCGTCGTTGGGCCAAACCGGGTTTGGCTGGGGTAGGCCATCACTGTAAATAAAAATGTGTTCTTAACTGACTTGTCTAGTCAAGTAAAGGTTAAATAAAATGTTTTTACAAAAATAAACTTGATGTGGAATAGAGTTCCATGTAGTCATGGCTCTATGTCGTACTGTGTGCCTACCATAGTCTATTCTGGACTTGGGGACTGTGAAGAGACCTCTTCTGGTATGTCTTGTGGGGTATGCATGGGTGTCCGAGCTGTGCGCCAGTAGTTCAAACAGACAGCTCGATGCATTCAACATGTCAATACCTCTCATAAATACAAGTAGTGATGAAGCCAATCACTCCTCCACTTTGAGCCAGGAGAGATCAATATGCATATTATTAATATTAGCTCTCTGTGTACATCCAAGGGCCAGCCGTGCTGCCCTGTTCTGAGCCAATTGCAAAGCCCCTTTTTGTGGCACCTGACCCCACGACTGAACAGCAGTTCAGGTGCGACAAATCTGGGGGCTGTAGGACCTGTCTTGTTGATGGTGCTGTTATTTAGGTAGAGCAGCACTTTATTATGGACATACTTCTCCCCATCTTAGCTACTGTTGTGTCAATATGTTTTGACCATGACAGTTTACAATCCAGGGTTACTCCAAGCAGTTTAGTTACCTCAACTTGATCAATTTCCACATTATTCATTACGAGATGTAGTTGAGGTTAAGGGTTTAGTGAATGATTTGTCCCAAATACAATGCTTTTAGTTTTAGAAATATTTAGGACTAACTTATTCCTTGCCACCCACTCTGAAACTAACTGCAACTCTTCTTGGCGCTACGGATCCCGTTACCGGGATCATTTTCCTAAACAACCACTGAATTGCAGAGCGCCAAATTCAAAAATAATCCTAAAAATATTTATAATCATGCAATCACAAGTGAAATATACCAAAACAACAGCTACTTGTTGTTATCCACATATCGTGTCAGATTTTGAAATATTGCTTTACAGAGAAAGCAATCCAAGCGTTTGTGAGTGTATCAGTCAATGCTAGAACAGTTAGCCTTAAATTAGCTTGGTCACGAAAGTCAGAAAAAGCAATCAAATTAATCGCTTACCTTTGATAATCTTCGGATGTTTGTACTCACGAGACTCCCAGTTACACAATAAATGTTATTTTGTTCGATAAATATTAGTTTTATAACAAAAAAAACGCCATTTGGGTTGTGCGTTATGTTCAGAAAACCACAGCCTCGTTCCGTTCCTGAAAGGCAGACAAATTCCAAAAAGTATCCGTAATGTTCGTAGAAACATGTCAAACGTTTTTTATAATCAATCCTCAGGTTGTTTTTAACGTACATAATCGATAATATTTCAACCGGACGATAACCTACTCAATAAAAGAGAGAAAGAAAATGTCGAGCTAACCCTCTCGCGCGCAGGAACTAATCAAAAGACACCTGACTCGTTTTGGAAAATCTCGCTCATTTTTCAAAATAAAGCCTGAAACTATGTCTAAAGCCTGGTCACAGCCTGAGGAAGCCATTGGAAAAGGAATCTGGTTGATACGCCTTGAAATGGAGGAGGGGCAGGCAACAGAACAGGGATACAATTTTAAAAAAGCACTTCCGGGTTGGATTTCCTCAGGTTTTCACCGAATCAGTTTTGCATACTCACAGACAATATTTTGACCGTTTTGGAAACTTTGGAGTGTTTTCTATCCTAATCTGTAAATGATATGCATATTCTACGATCTGGGCCTGAGAAATAGTCCGTTGACGTTGGGAACGTTATAAAAAATAAAATAAAATTTCTGGCCCCTAGCGTCAAGAAGTTAAGGGTTGGAGTCATTTCAGTTGCTATAGTAGCCGACTTCTATAGTGTTGAGTTATCTGCATACATAGACACACTGGCTTTACTCAAAGCCAGTGGCATGTCAATAGTAAAGATTGAAAATAGTAATGGGCCTAGACAGCTGCCCTGGGGAATTCCTGATTCTACCTGGATTATGTTGGAGAGGCTTTCATTAAAGTACACCCTCTGTGTTCTGTTAGACAGGTACAGTGCCCTCGGCACCCTTGGTACACCCTGCGAAAAAACTGTCTTTGCTGTTTATTCTCTTGGTCTTTCATTCAAAATATTCACAAAAACAGAACCTTCATTGAAGTAAAATGATTTTAAATAATAAATGTGAAATAAATAATTTTCTCCGGAACATGTGTGCCACAATTATTGACACTCCTATAAATTCTTATGAGTAAAGTCTAACTGAAGTATATTCCCATTCATATATATTTTTAAGTTCACCTAAGTGATTATGAACATTTAAGTGGAAAGCTATGACTTCCTGTTTCACTTCCTGTTTCAGGTATAAATATGAGGTGACATACAGGCCAAGTTCCCATAGTCACCCATCACTATGGGAAAGACCCGAGAATACAGTAATGATGTGTGACAAAAGGTTGTTGAGCTGCACAAATCAGGAAATGGCTATAAGAAAATAGTTCAACGGTTGAAAATGACAATTTCCATTATCAGGGCAATAATTAAGAAGTGTAAAGCAACTGTAGATGTTAACAAACGGCCTGGAAGAGGACGTGTGTCTATATTGACCCCACGCACAGTGAGAACGATGGTTTGAATGGCCAAAAAATCTCCAAGGATCACAGCTGGAGAATTGCAGATGTTAGTAGGGTCTTGGGGTCAGAAAGTCTCAAAACCTACAATCAAACGCCACCTACATAACCACAAGTTGTTTAGGAGGATTGCCATAAAAAAAAAACTTTGCTGTCATAAAACTCAAGCGCCTACATTTTGCCAAACGTTTCTGGAACTTTAAGTGGGACCGGGTTCTATGGTCAGATGAGACCAAAATGCAGCTTTTTGGAAACAAACACCAGAGGTGGGTTTTTGTCGTAGACAGAAAGATAGCCATGCAGAAAAGTACCTCATCCCCACTGTAAAGTATGGTGGTGGATCTTTGATGTTGTGGGGCTGCTTCTCTTCCAAAGGCCCTGGACAACTTGTTAGGATACAAGGTATCATGGACTCCATCAAGTACCAGCAGATATTAAATCAAAACCTGACTGCCTCTGCTAGGAAGCTTAAACTGGGCCGTGGTTGGATCTTCCAGCAGGACAATGATCCAAAAATGGTTCACTGACCACAGAATAAAGGTTTTGCCATGGCCATCCCAGTCTCCTGACCTAAACCCCATAGAACATCTGTGGCATGAGCTGAAGAGAAGAGTCCACAACTGTGGACCTCGGAATCTGAAGGATCAGGAGAGATTCTGTATGGAGGAATGGTCTCAGATCCCTTGTCATTTGTTCTCCAACCTCATTACGTATTATAGGAGAAGACTCAGAGCTGTTACCTTGGCAAAGGGAGGTTTCACAAAGTATTGAATTAATGGGTGCCAATAATTGTGGCACACATACAGTACATTTGAGAAAAATGATTTTATGATAAGAATAAATTTAATTATTTTCTTCCACTGGATGTCATAAGGTGAATGCACCAATTTGTAAGTCGCTCTGGATAAGAGCGTCTGCTAAATGACTTAAATGTAAATGTAAATGTAATTAAAGGTTAGATTTTTGTGTATATTTTGATTGAATGACCAAGAGGATAATTTTTTTTTTTTTCACAGCCCGTTTAGCTCATATTTACCAAGGGTGCCAAAATTAGTGGAGGGCACTGTATCTCTTTATCCACAATATAGCAGTGGGTGTAAAGCCATAAGACATACGTTTTTCCAGAAGCAGACTATGATTGATAATGTCGGAGAACCCTTTATGGACGGGCGAGAGGCAGGATAACTTGAGCCCATTTCTCCCGGCACCTGGTGCAGGCTTCCGACAGATGGAGAGGTCCCGCTCAATTCAGAGAAGGGACGGAAGGTGGCTGCAGACACAGGCACCCCCAGAGACGAATTCTTCAGGCTCCAGGACGGCGAAACTATTTGTTGTTTGTATCCGCTCCGGACCTCTCGTTGGGAGTGTAGACTGTTTTGCGGGAGGCCACTGTCTTCGGCTTCCACAGCTCGTGACATGCGACCATCGTTGATMGCCTTGCTCCTCTTGCTGTGCTCCTTCGACTCAACTATCAGATGGGGGAGCTCCAGGCAACACCGGCCAGTCGGATAATGACAAACAACAAGGCGGAGATGCATCCAACAAGCTTAAACTCCGTCCAGCCACCGGCGTAGAAAATGTAAATATTCCACTCTGCGTTTTCCCCAGTTTCTTACATAGGCCGGCGACCTGCGTAATCAAGGAAGTCACCTCAAGCCTAAMATCCTCATCAAGTAAACAATTGCCGCATTGGAACTCTGAGTGATTCAGTTTGTCTCTAAACAAAACATAGTATATACTGCTCCTACAGCGCAGGAACCGTTCATTTATTTCTCCAGACAAAGATGACTCCATTGCAAAAGTCATCTGCTACCAACTTCGTTAGCTTGATGGCTAGCAGCTTAGCCTCTCTGTCAAGCAGGCTTCAACCTGTCTGTTATGCGGGATTCCGGGACAAGAAATACAGTGCCTTTCAAAAGTATTCATCCCCCTTGGAGTTTTTCATATTMTGTTGCATTACAACCTGTAATTTAAATACATTTTTATTTGGATTTCATGTAATGGACATACACAAAATAGTCCAAATTGGTGAAGCGAAATGAAAATAATTACTTGTTTAAAAAAATGCAATTTCTTTTTAAAGTGGTGCCTGCATATGTATTCACCCGTTTGCTATTAAGCCKCTTAACAAGATCTGGTGCAGCCAATTACCTTCAGAAGTCACATACAGTGGGGCAAAAAAGTATTTAGTCAGCAACCAATTGTGCAAGTTCTCCCACTTAAAAAGATGAGAGAGGCCTGTAATTTTCATCATAGGTACACTTCAACTATGACAGACAAAATGAGAAGAAAAGAAATCCTGAAAATCACATTGTAGGATTTTTTATGAATTTATTTGCAAATTATGGTGGAAAACTGTAATTAGTTAAATAAAGTCCACCTGTGTGCAGTCTAAGTATCACATGATCTGTCACATGATCTCAGTATATATACACACACCTGTTCTGAAAGGCCACAGAGTATGCAACACCATTAAGCAAGGGGAACCACCAAGCAAGCAGCACCATGAGACGACCAAGGAGCTCTCCAAACAGGTCAGGGGCAAAGTTGTGGAGAAGTACAAATCAGGGTTGGGTTATAAAAAAATATCTGAAACTTTGAACATCCCACGGAGCACCATTAAATCCATTATTAAACAACAAACCTGCCAAGAGAGGGCCGTCCACCAAAACTCACAGACCAGGCAAGGAGGGCATTAATCAGAGAGGCAACAAAGAGACCAAAGATAACCCTGAAGGAGCTGCAAAGCGGAGATTGGAGTATCTGTCCATACGACCACTTTAAGCTGTACACTCCACAGAGCTGGGCTTTATGGAAGAGGGCCAGAAAAAAGCCATTGCTTAAAGAACAAAATAAGCAAACATGTTTGGTGTTCGCCAAAAGGCATGTGGGAGACTCCCCAAACGCATGAAAGAAGGTACTTTGGATATATGAGACTAACATTTTTGGCCATCAAGGAAAACGCTATGTCTGGCGCAAACCCAACACCTCTCATCACCCCAAGAACACCATCCCCACAGTGAATCATGGTGGTGGCAGCATCGTGCTGTGGGGTTGTTTTTCATCAGCAGGGACTGGGAAACTGGTCAGAATTGAAGGAATGATGGATGGCGCTAAATACAGGGAAATTCTTGAGGGAAACCTGTTTTAGTCTTCCAGAGATTCTAGACTGGGATGSAGGTTCACCTTCCAGCAGAACAATGACCCCAAGCATACTGCTAAAGCAACATTCGAATGGTTTAAGGGGAAACGTTTAAATGTCTTGGAATGGCCTAGTCAAAGCCCAGACCTCAATCCAATTGAGAATCTGTTGTATGACTTAAAGATTGAATTACACCAGCGGAACCCACCAACTTGAAGGAGCTGAAGCAGTTTTGCCTTGAAGAATGGGCAAAAATCCCAGTGGCTAGATGTGCCAAGTTTATGTAACCACGCATACCCCAAGAGACTTGCATCTGTAATTGCTGCAAAAGGTGGACCTACAAACTATTGACTTTGAGGGGGTGAATAGTTATGCACGCTCAAATGTTCTGTTTTTTTGTCTTATTTATTGTGTGTTTCGCAATAAAAAAAACATTTGCATCTTCAAAGTGGTAGGCATGTTGTGTAAATCAAATGATACAAACCCCCCSAAAAAATAKATTTTAATTCCAGGTTGTAAGGCAACAAAATAGGAAAAATGCCAAGAGGGTGAATACTTTCGCAAGCCACTGTAATGGTCCTAGCTGTGAAAAGTTAACCACGTTGCGCAATCCACACAAATACAAGTTCAGTATTCATATTTAATGAATAGCGGTTTAGTTTTAATCAAAAATAACAAACTGAGTGTTTTCCAGAATACAATGTTCAGCTGCGCACTGATGACTTTATAATCAAAATGACCTTGCTCTGGTATAGAATAAACACCATACAAAACACATTTATAAAATTGTATCGAAACGTCCTGTTTCCATAAAAGCTGTAATGATTTATTTTATAACTGGATGAAGACGTGATTAGTGAGACGATTGCTCATGGCCCGTATTCATAAAACATGTCAGAGTAGGATTGCTGATCTAGGATCAGTTTAGCCRGAATAATGAATAAGACAGGTGGGGACCTGATCCTAGATCAGCATTTCTATTCTAAGAGATACAGCCCGTTTTAGCATGGCCGTTGCCATTGAGGACTTCCACCATTCTTCTGCCATTTTAAAGGTCATGTACAGTCAAAATCAAGTTTTTCATGACATTGGATGATATTTGAATAAAACTAMATCAAAGTATGATGACCAAAGTATGAAAATGACTGTTGCTTCTACATTGATAAAAGTTACTGGTCCCATCCCCAATGTAAAAAACTTGGATTCATTATTAATATGGTGATATCACCCGAACTCTCATTTTAATTAATACACCAAATGGTAAAACTTTATTCTCTTGCCTAATTTAAATGAAATGTTGTAACCAACATTGGAGAACGCGTGTTTGCAGAGTAGCGTGGTTTATATAGCTAGCTAGCTGATCTACTACTGCCAAAATTTAACTGTGGGGTGTCAGCAAATATATACTGAACAAAAATATAAACGCAACATGTAAAGCTTTGGTCCCATGTTTTATGAGCTAAAATAAAGATCCCAGAAATGTTCCATACGCACAAAACACCATACACCATAATGTTCCATACGCACATTACACAGGTGCACCTTGTGCTGGGGACAAAGGCCACTCTAAAATGTGCAGTCTTGCCACACAACCCAATGCCACAGATGTCTCAAGTTTTGAAGGAGTGCAATTGGCATGCTGACTGCAGGAATGTCCACCAGAGCTGTTGCCAGAGAAGTGAATGTTCATTTCTCTACCAATAGCTGCCTCCAACGTAGTTTTAGAGAATTTGGTAGTACGTTCAACTGGCCTCACAACCGCAGACCAATTGTAACCACGCCAGGCCAGGACCTCCACATCTGGCTTATTCACCCGCGGGATCATCTGAGACCAGCCACCAAGACAGTTAATGAAACTGAGGAGTATTTCTGTCTGTAATAAAGCCCTTTTGTGAGGAAAAACTCATTCTGATCGGCTAGGCCCTGCTCCCCAGTGGGCGCCCCTGCCCAGTCATTTGAAATCCATAGATTAGGGCCTAATTAATTTCAATTGACTGATTTCCTTATATGAACTGTAACTCAGTACAATTGTTGAAAATGTTGCGTGTTTCCACATTTCTTTACATATGAGTTTCAAAGAGCTGTCAAGGCGAGCGCATGAATATAAGCTACCTGCCAACTCAGCCTGTTTTTTCCAACTTCCTAGTAGTTAGCCAGAATTACTGTTCAGGACCTTCAAAATAGTCAGAGTTGGGATTGCTATGGGTTGTAGTCTCAATGGCGCTGCCCATGCTGTCACATATGCTATAATTTCACAAATACAAAGATGAGTCCTCTATCAATCTTTAAGACATAGACCCCAGCACAACAATGAGTCAACTGCCTGCTGGTGCATGATCCCTGCCTGCCTTGAGAGACTGGGGAAATTGAAAATGATATGTGGAGCCGCATGCATAATTATCATCGGTGTCTTCTTTGACTAACTAGATTATTAGATATAGGGGGYAAAAATAATTTTATCAAAATCTAAACCCACCAAAAATGTGTGTTGAATCTTAGAATATATTTACAACATTGTAAAGTCTATTGTATTGTAATATTTAGGTAATTTGATGTTGGTTGTTGAATAATCTGTTATATAATGTAAGTGCTTCAACTAAGAATAGTAACCATTATCTTTTTGTGCAATTTTTATTCATGCGAGAGGACTGGTCCTAAACTGAACTTCTTGCTGTCCACTCCCTACCCACCACATCCGCAAGGAAAGACTGGGTCAATTACTTTATAGATCTCAATAGATGTTGCACTGTTCATATAACAATTAGAATGAAGAATATTTACTTTAATGCAACATTTCTAACAATTTGAYAGTGAGGAGTGCCTGTAGTATTGATTTCTCCGTTGGGAGATTGTCTCTTGTGTTGCACGATACATTGTCTCTCGCCTTTTGTGCAACATTTAGCTGAATTCAGAGGACTCGGACCCGTAAATTCACCGTGAAGGTCTGAAGAACCATGGAAATATATTTTGCAGGTAAGTGGGCCCTAGTCACTGGAGCATGAAATGCATTTACAATAAGTAAACCAAACTTCTCCATCTTGTTTTGAGCACAAACTAAGAGACATCCATTGTGTCCTGAAAGAATCACTGCCTTAATTACAGTGTGTTTGTGTGTGTCTGTGTGGCCGAAGAGCCTATAGACAAATGGAATGTGTGTGTCAGGTTGGCCGTCACACAGAGAGCTCCGGTGAATAATGGGCATTGTGTTTATGGATATTTTCACACAGGCATCGGCAGGCCACGGCACTCGCTCTGGCGCACTGCGGGGCAGAGGTCATGGCTGTCACAAGCACGCAGGCTGACCTGGACAGCATTCTGCTGGAGGTACCCCTCCCCCTCCACCACCCGTTGCTTGCTCTATTGTCCCTCTATAGGACCTCTCCTCTCTACCAGCCCTATACACCTACCATCAGAGGCTGACTAGTTTCCCCGCTGCTCTCTTCATCTCCCTGGCCCATTGTTTCTGCTCCGCTCCATGACGAGAGATGATGAGAGATTCGTTGTGGTGATTCTCCTGCTGTCCGTTCTCTCTGTGTGATTGGTTCTGGTGGTCCATTCTCTCTGTGTGATTGGTTCTGGTGGTCCGTTCTCTCTGTGTGATTGGTTCTGATGTCTGGTGTCTGGTTCTGGTTGTTCCCTGCAGTGTCCATCAATCAGGCCAGTGTGTGTGGACCTAGGGAACTGGGGGGCCACAGAGGAGGCGCTATGGGAGGCTGTTGGTAACATTGATCGCCCTTCCTAGAAGTCGCCGCCAACCAGTTTGACATGTAAAAACGCTCTCTTCGCTGTCCTTTGATTCATATTCATTAAAGTGAAACACAAGTCACTCAAGACAAGGTATTAGACCTGTGTTTTAGACCTAGAGTACATGTATTAGACCTGTGTTTTAGACCTAGAGTACATGTATTAGACCTGTGTTTTAGACCTAGAGTACATGTATTAGACCTGTGTTTTAGACCAGAAGTCATGTATTAGACCTGTGTTTTAGACCTAGAGTAACATTGTATTAGACCTGTGTTTTAGACCCAGAGTACATGTATTAGACCTGTGTTTTTAAGACCCAAGAGTACATGTATAGACCTGTGTTTAAGCCAGAGTACATGTATTAGACCTGTGTTTTAAGTACCAGAGTACATGTCCTTATAGACCTGATGTTTGTTAGACCCAGAGTACATGTATTAGACCTGTGTTTTAGACCCAGAGTACAATGTATATAATGTATTAGCTCTGGTCTGTTTTAGACCAGAGTAGTGTAGTTACAAAGACCCAGAGTACTTATGTATTAGACCTAGAGTAACAGATATAGACCTAGTGACAGCATGTATTAGACCTGATTGTACATGTTTTTGTAAGGGGTGCGTAACCGGTGGTAGGGAAGTCAGACGCAGGAGAGCAGAAACTTGGTAATAGCCGGAGCAGTTTAATAGCAAAACCAACGGCATAAAAATAATAACAAGATATTGGGTACAAAAACCCGTCGCGCACCAATAAACACGTCCACAAGCACTTACATAAAACAATTCCACCAAAAGACATGGGGGGAACAGAGGGTTAAATACACAGCAAGTGATTGAGGGAATTGAAACCAGGTGTGAGAGAAAACAAGACAAAACACATGGAAAATGAAAAGTGGATCGATGATGCTAGAAGACCGGCGACGCCGACCGCCGAGCGGCCGCCGTACAAGGAGAGGACCGACTTCGGCGAAAGTCGTGACAGTACCCCCCCCCCCCCCCTTGATGCACGGCTCAGCAGCGCGCCGACGCCGGCCTCGGGGAAAACCCCCGGAGGGCGAGGCGCAGGGCGATCTGGACGGAGACGGTGGAACTCCCGCAGCATTGAAGGGTCCAACACGTCCTCCACCTGAACCCAGCACCTCTCCTCCGGACCGTACCCCTCCCACTCCACGAGGTACTGAAGGCCCCTCGCCCGARGCCTCGAATCCAGGATAGAGCGAACGGAGAACGCAGGGCCCCCTCGATGTCCASAGGGGGCGGAGGAACCTCCCGCACCTCAGACTCCTGGAGCGGGCCAACCACCACCAGCCTGAGGAGAGACACATGGAACGAGGGGTTAATACGGTAATCAGGGGGAAGCTGTAACATATAACAAACCTCGTTCACTCTACTCAGGACTTTAAATGGCCCCACAAACCGCGGCTCGAGCTTCCGGCAGGGCAGGCGGAGGGACAGGTTCCGGGTCGAGAGCCAGACCCTGTCGTCTCACTGCGGTGACGGTCTGTGCTGGCTTTCTGGTGCAGCACGACCCGCTGGAGGTGAACATGGGCGGCGTCCCATGTCTCCTCCACGCGCCTGAACCAGTCGTCCACCGCCGGAGCCTCGGTCTGACTCTGATGCCAAGGCGCCAGAACCGGCTGGTACCCCAGTACGCACTGGAAGGGGGAGAGGTGAGTGGCGGAGAGAGTTCTGAGCCATCTCGGCCCAGGGCACGAACGCTGCKCACTCCCCCGGCCGATCCTGGCAATACAACCGCAGAAACCTGCCCACATCCTCGGGATGAAACCCTGAGGTAAGGCTGATCGAGACCCCAAGACGTTCCATGAACGCCTTCCAGACCCTCGAAGTGAACTGGGGACCTTGATCAGACACTATATCCTCAGGCACCCTGTAGTGCCGGAAGACGTGCGTAAACAAGGCCTACGCAGTCTGTATGGCTGTAGGGAGACCGGGCAGAGGGAGGAGACGGCAGGACTTAGATTACCGATCCACAACGACCAGGATTGTGGTGTTACCCTGTGAGGGTTAGGGGGGGGGGGGGTGTCGGTAAGAAAAATCCACCGACAGGTGCGACCAAGGCCGCTGGTGAACGGGTAAGGGAGTAGCTTACCTCTGGGCAGGTGCCTAGGTGCCTTACACTGGGCGCACACCGAGCAGGAGGAAACATAACCCTCACGTCTTGGCCAAGGTAGGCCACCAGTACTTCCCACCAAACAGCGTAACCGTCCGACTGATCCCAGGATGACCAGAGGAGGGTGACGTGTGGGCCCAATAGATCAACCGGTCACGGACAGCAGACGGAACGTACAGACGCCCAGCGGGACACTGGAGGGGAGCGGGCTCTGCACGTAACGCCTGCTCAATGTCCGCGTCCAGCTCCCACACTACCGGCGCCACCAGGCAGGATGCTGGGAGTATGGGAGTATGGGAGTGGGATCCATGGGCCACTCCTCAGTGTCATACAGTCGGGACAGTGCGTCTGCTTTCACGTTTTGGGTACCTGGTCTGTAGGAAAGGGGAAAAACAAAACGGGTGTAAAACATGGCCCACCTTGCCTGGCGAAGGTTCAGTCTCCTCGCTGCCCGGATGTACTCCAGATTTCGGTGGTCAGTCCAGATGAGAAAAATGTGTTTAGCCCCCTCAAGCCAATGTCTCCACGCCTTCAGAGCCTTGACGACAGCCAACAGCTCCCGGTCCCCCACATCATAGTTTCGCTCCGCCGGGCTGAGCTTCTTCGAGAAGAAGGCACAGGGGCGAAGCTTCGGTGGCGTACCCGAGCGCTGAGAGAGCACGGCTCCTTTCCCAGCCTCGGACGCGTCCACCTCCACTATGAACGCCAAAGAGGGATCCGGATGGGCCAGCACGGGAGCCGAGGTAAACAGAGCCCTCAGGTGACCAAAAGCCCTGTCCGCCTCAGCCGACCACTGCAAACAAACCGGGCCCCACTTCAGCAGTGAGGTAATGGGAGCCGCTACCCGACSAAAACCCCGGATAAACCCCCGGTAGTAATTGTCAAACCCTAGGAACCGCTGCACTTCCTTTACCGTGGTGGGAGTCGGCTAATTACGCACGGCTGAAAAGCGGTCACTCTCAATCTCCACCCCCAAGGTAGAAATGCGGTACCCTAGGAAGGAGACGGACTGCTGGAAGAACAGGCATTTCTCAGCCTTGACGTACAGGTCATGCTTCAACAGTCGACCAAGCACCCTGCGCACCAGGGACACATGCTCAGCGCGTGTAGCGGAGTATATCAGAATGTCATCAATATACACCACTACACCCTGCCCGTGCAGGTCCCTGAAAATCTCGTCTACAAAGGCTTGGAAGACTGATGGAGCATTCATCAACCCGTACAGCATGACGAGGTACTCATAATGCCCTGAGGTCGTACTGAACGCCGTCTTCCACTCGTCTCCCTCCCGGATACGCACCAGGTTGTAAGCACTCCTGAGATCTAGTTTGGTGAAGAAGCGCGCCCCGTGCATTGACTCAATCACCGTGGCGATAAGAGGTAGCGGGTAACTGTACCTCACCGTGATCTGATTTAGGCCTTGGTAGTCAATACACGGGCGCAGACCTCCCTCCTCCTTCACAAAAAAGAAACTTGAGGAGGCGGGTGAAGTGGAGGACCGAATGTACCCCTGACGCAGGGATTCGGAGACATATGTTTCTATAGCCGCCGTCTCCGCCTGTGAGAGGGGATACACGTGACTCCTGGGACGTGCAGCATCTACCAGGAGATTTATCGCACAATCGCCCCGTTGATGGGGTGGTAATTGAGTCGCCTTATTTTTGGAGAAGGTGAGAGCCAAATCGGCATATTCAGGGGCAATGCGCACGGTGGAGACCTGGTCTGGACTTTCCACCATAGTAGCACCAACGGAAACCCCTAAACACCTCCCCGAGCACTCTTGCGACCACCCCGTGAGATCCCTCCGTTGCCAAGAAACAGTGGGGTCGTGACAAGCTAACCAGGGTAGGCCTAGCACCACGGGAAACGAAGGAGAGTCAATGTGGAAGAGACTAATTCTCTCCTTGTGACCCCCCTGCGTCACCATACCCAGAGGAGCGGTGGCCTCCCTAATCAACCCTGACCCTAATGGTCGACTGTCTAAGGTACTCGATCCCCAGATGGCGTAGCAGTCAGACGTCTTTGTCTTTGTCCTGTCCCTTGTATATATCTTTTTACATATTTTTCTTCACATATCTTTTACAAATATTTTCCTAAACCTCAACTTCTAAATACTCTCCTGCAACCCGCCTAACCCAATGTGGCGTGGATCTGCTTTTTTCTAAAGTATTCATTTTCACTTCGGATCTGGAATCCCTCAACTGAAGCTAGCCAGCTAAGCTACCTACCAGCTATCAGTTAGCAAACCATTGCTAGCGGTCATCAGCTAACCTTTAGCTCGGAAAGCTCTCGCCAGTTCGAACAACGTGACTCAAACCAGAGCATAACGGACCTATTTCTCTCCATATCCCCGGATTCCTACTGCAAACTCTGAACATTTTCATCTGGATCTTCGCAACTAGCTAACCGCAATCCCAGGTGACCATTCCTGGCTAGCGTTTCCATCCCGGAGCAAGCATCAATTAGCCTGAAGCTAGCCCGGCCAGGGCTCCTGTGCTACCACCGAAGCCCACTCCTGGGCTACAATATCCGGACCCCTTCTACTGCTAACTTGCCTGCCCCGGTCTGCTAACTGCTAGCCCCTGCTAACTGCTTGCTTGCCAACCCGGTCTGCTAACTGCTAGCTTGCCAGCTCCGGTCTGCTAACTGCTAGCTTGTTTAGCCCCGGCCTACTAACTATTAGCATCGGCCTGCTAACTGTCTGAATCGCCGTGCCCCCAGTCAGCCCAACCACTCACTGGACCCATATGTTCACTTGGCTACGCATGCCTCTCTCAAATATCAATATGCCTCGTCCATTACTGTCCTGGTTAGTGATTACTGTCTTATTTCACTGTAGAGCCTCTAGCCCTGCTCAATATGCCTTAACCAACAATGTTGTTCCACCTCCTACATATGCGATGACATCACCTGGTTTAAATGTCTCTAGAGACTATATCTCTCTCATCATTACTCAATGCCTAGGTTTACCTCCAATGTACTCACATCCTACCTTACCCTTTTTCTGTACACTATGCTTGAATCTAATGCTATCGTGCCAGAAACTGCTCCTTTTACTCTGTTCTGAACGTGCTAGACGGCAGTTCGTATAGCATTTAGCCGTACCCTTATCCTACTTCTCCTCTGTCCCTCTGGTGATGTAGGGTTAATCCAGGTCTGCAGTGCCTAGCTCCACTCCCACTCCCCAGGTGCTCTCATTTGTTTGACTTCTGTAACCGTAAAAGCTTTGTTTCATGCATGTTAACATTAGAAGCCTACTCCCTAAGTTTGTTTTCTCACTGCTTTAGCCAACTCTGCAACCCGGAGTGTCTTAGCCGTGTCTGAATCCTGGCTTAGGAAAACCACCCAAAAAACTGAAATCTCACGTCTAACTATAAAATATTCTGCAAGATAGAACTGCCAAAGGGGGCGGTGTTGCAATCAACTGCAAAGATAGCCTGTAGAGTTCTGTATTACTATCCAGTCTGTACCAAACAATTCGAGCTTCTACTAAAATTCACCTTTCCAGAAACAAGTCTCTCACAGTTCCACAATAAATGTTTGTTTTGTTCGATAATGTCCTCCTTTATGTCCAATACCCTTTGTGTTGGCAATAATGTTTCAACCGGAGAATTCCTTTGTCTTCAGAAATGTAATGGAACGCAAGTTAACTTCTCTGCGCTACGGATCCCTTTTACTTGATCACTTTCCTAAATCACCGCTAGAATTGCAGGGCGCCAAATGCAAAAATATTACAAAAAATATTTATAATCATGCAATCACAAGTGAAATATACCAAAACACAGCTTAGCTTGTTGTTAATCCACCTATCGTGTCAGATTTTGAAAATATATTTTACAGCGAAAGAAATCCAAGCTTTTGTGAGTGTAGCAAGTGACTGACTGAACGAACCCTCACTATCAGTATCTGCAATTTGGCAGTACGTCCAGACCCTTGTTTTGAGAACAAAAGATATCTCTGTTTCAAGGTCTCAGCTTAGAGAGAAGAAGCCGCGTGAGCTATTGGTCTGTCACATGCATGACCCAGTACTGGTCAGTCACATGAAGGAAGCAAACGTTAGTGATGAATTATTTATGAATGAATAAGCTAAATCATGCAAATATAACTTGTCTGCAATGGGACTGCCCCGATAGAGCTCCTGATCGACATGTGTACATGGTGCATTGAGTTGGTTGGAACCTCTCCAGCATGCTGATAATAAACAATGATTCATACAAMATTGACTTTGAGTGTCCCATGTGTAAAAATTTCCACAACAATTTGGTGTCAACGAACAGGACGATTAATTCTGCCTGCGGAGCTTTCCAGTGGGGGTCTGCGAGGAAAACCTTGCAGACGGTGGCGCATTTTATGAAGTGTGAGGGAAATTCCCATTTGACCAAAAGAATGAGACCCGCCCAGACCCTGACTGTGACTTGCCCAGGATGAGACCGGGATGAGGATGAGATCCGCAAACAATTAAGGGACAACATTTAAATGAATTTAAATGAATCTGTATAAAAATATAAATAAATGGTAAAAAATGTAATTAAGACAAGTAATGTATGAGAAGTCTATTCACTAGTCTAAGAAAAGACTGGAGTGAGGGCGTAACGGTAATCAAATCAAATAACATTTTATTGGTCACATACACATGGTTAGCAGATGTTAATACGAGTGTAGCGAAATGCTTGTGCTTCTAGTTCAGACCATGCAGTAATGTCTAACAAGTAATCTAACAATTTCACAACAACTACCTTATACACATAAGTGTAAAGGAATGAATAAGAATATGTACATATAAATATATGGATAAGCGATGGCCGAATGGTATTGGCAAGATGCAGTAGATGGTATAGAGTACAGTATATACATATATGAGTAATGTAGGGTATGTAAACATTACATAAAGTGGCATTGTTTAAAGTGACTAGTGATACATTTATTACATCCAATTTTTTATTATTAAGTGGCTAAAAATTTGAGTCAGTATGTTGGCAGCAGGCACTCAATGTTAGTGATGGCTGTTTAACAGCCTGATGGCCATGAGATAGAAGCTGTTTTTCAGTCTCTCGGTTCCAGCTTTGATGCACCTGTACTGACCTCGCCTTCTGGATGATAGCGGGGTGAACAGGCAGTGGCTCGGGTGGTTGTTGTCCTTGATCTTTTTGGCCTTCCTGTGACATCGGGTGGTGTAGGTGTTCTGGAGGGCAGGTAGTTTGCCCCCGGTGATGCGTTGTGCAGACCTCACTACCCTCCGGAGAGCCTTACAGTTGTGGGCGGAGCAGTTGCCGTACCAGGCGGTGATACAGCCCAACAGGATGCTCTCGATTGTGCATCTGTAAAAGTTTGTGAGGGTTTTAGGTGACAAGCCAAATTTCTTCAGCCTCCTGAGGTTTGAAGAGGCGCTCTTGCGCCTTCTTCACCACACTGTCTGTGTGGACCATTTCAGTTTGTCCGTGATGTATATGCCAAGGAACTTAACTTTCCACCTTCTCCACTACTGTCCCGTCGATGTGGATAGGGGGGGTGCTCACTCTGTTGTTTCCTGAAGTCCACGATCATCTCCTTTGTTTTGTTGACATTGAGTGTGAGGTTATTTACCGGACACCACATGGAAAGCCCCGCTGACAGCTGTCTGTAAGCATTTATAAGAAATGTCTACATGGCCTGCAGCCACTGCAAAATAACAGTGTTTTTGAACACGGGGTGTTATTTAAATGTATAGGAAGTAGTGGCACAAGAACAGTTGAAGATACATATGGTGCATAGCAAGTAACGACAAGAGAATCGTTGAAGATCCACATGGGGTAATGAGGAGATTACAGAGTGTACTATGGGTACTTAGTACTATGGGAATAGTACTAAGTGAATGTGGATTTGAAAGTTGTGCGATATGACATTTAAGCTGATTGAAATTTGGATAATAAATGGATTGAAATTAGAACTATTAAGATTGAAATTTGGATAGAAATGTGGATTTAAACTACTGATTGAAAATTGGATAATAAGAGATTGAAATGTAGCTATAAATCACGGAGTGAATGAGAGCTGTCAGGGGACTAGCTCATATGCGAAAGAGGTGAATGAATACCCCAACCAGTTCTGTGTGAGTTTTTAAATCTATAACGCTATTTACGGTTCTGTCCACCACCGCCCGTCGGATCTACAGGTAGAGGATAACATGACTCAGAGATCTCATTCAAGGGTAACATGTTTCTGAGAATAACATGTCTAATTAGTAATGAGGATAACATGTCTCATTAGAGGATAACATGATTACACGTCTCATTAGTAATGAGGATAACATGTCTCTGAGGGTAACATGACTTTAGATTACATGAGGATAACATGACTCATCAGTGGAGTTTGATGGTATAACGTTATTATGTATGTGGATATATGAAAAGAGAAAGTACTATTCCCGGATATGCTGTTAAATAGAACACTAGAGTGAATATTCAAACCCCTGTATGAACAGAACACTGTTGTAGAGGAATTTGTGATGTAACACAAATGTATAATGGTTACTAGAGATAAAGTAACATAATATTGAGTATAATGGGTTACTAGAGATCTGATGAAGTAACAATAGAAAAAATAATAATATACAACTTGCAAAATGGAAACTGCATCTGTTTCCCTGTCTGTGCTGTCTCAGGTGCCAGACTTATTATGGACCGTGATCACCATCTATAGGGGACTGTCAGACAGTGCCAACCCAGTTAATACATATTGATCCCTTCAAAGTATTACATGCTAATCTTAAAATAATAGACATTTAATAAGTGGAAGCAGTAAGTGAATATCCAACAGAAATGTTAAATACATATATAGAGTAACATTGTTAGGGTAGACTAAAATTAAAAKAGTGCCTTCCAGTWTGGAGAAAGTTATCATGTTTGTGTTGTTTTGTTTTAAACCTTGCAATTGGGGGAAAAGCAGAACATTGTTTGAGAGTGATCCGGGTGTATTAGCAGTAGTGATTGAGGTCTTCCTATTTGGGAAGAAGGGAGTCCGAGTTGAAGGAAACAGATATGGAGACCAGTGAAAGTAACAACGTGAATGGGAATTGGCTTTCAGTTAGCATTCTAACAATGCAATGTCTTAGTAATTTGAAGAAGTAAATGTTTCAATATAAGGTCACATGACAAACAGAGGGATTGAGCATCAAAGCCTGGTAAACTGCTCTCATGATTAAGTCATCTGTTGTTAAATAAGCTTGCTGTGGAACAATAAATACATTTGGGACAGAGGTCTGAATAATTGAATAAGACATGTTTTTTACAATTTATTTCTCAATTCTATACTATGGGTAGCAACAGTGATTTAAGTAAGAAGGTAATGTCATCTAAAACAATAATCTGTTTCCATTACGCGGAACTGTATCCATAATGTAGATCCAAGTAAATATTTTTAGTACCGAATATTGAGCTGATTTATTTAACCTTTATTTAACTAGGCAAATCAGTTTAGAACACATTCTTATTTACAATGATGGCCTACCAAAAATAAATATATATATATATGACAAAACACACATTACGACAAGAGGGACAACACTACATCAAGACAGACCTAAGACAACATAGCAAGGCAGCAACACATGACAACACAGCATGGTAGCAACACAACATGACAACGTGGTAGCAACACAACATGGTAGCAGCACAAAACATGGTACAAACATTATTGGGCACAAACAACAGCAGAAAGGGCAAGAAGGTAGAGACAACAATACATCACACTAAGCAGCCACAACTGTCAATAGGAGTGTCCATGATTGAGTCTTTGAATGAAGAGATGGATATAAAACTGTCCAGTTTGAGTGTTTGTTGCAGCTCGTTCCAGTCGCTAGCTGCAGCGAACTGAAAAGACGAGCGACCCAGGGATGTGTGTGCTTTCGGGACCTTTAACAAAWTGTAACTGTCAGAACAGGTGTTGTATGTGGAGGATGAGGGCTGCAGTAGACATCTCAGATGGGGGGGGGGAGTGAGGCCTATGTGGGTTTTATAAATAAGCATTAACCAGTGGGTCTTGCGACGGGTATACAGAGATGACCAGTTTACAGAGGAGTATAGAGTGCAGTGATGTGTCCTATAAGGAGCATTGGTGACAAATCTGATGGCCGAATGGTAAAGAACATCTAGCCGCTCGAGAGCACCCTTACCTGCCGATCTATAAATGATGTCTCCGTAATCTTGCATGGGTAGGATGGTCATCTGAAATCAGGGTTAGTTTGGCAGCTGGGGTGAAAGAGGAGCGATTACGATAGAGGAAACCAAGTCTTGATTTAACTTTAGCCTGCAGCTTTGATATGTGCTGAGAGAAGGACAGTGTAACGTCTAGCCATACTCCCAAGTACTTGRGTGAGGTGACTACCTCAAGCTCTAAACCCTCAGAGATAGTAATCACACTTGTGGGGAGAGGTGCATTCGTCTTACCAAACCACATGACCTTTGTTTTGGAGGTGTTCAGAACAAGGTTAAGGGTAGAGAAAGCTTGTTGGACACTAAGAAAACTTTGTTGTAGAGAATTTAACACAAAATACGGGGAGGGGCCAGCTGAGTATAAAACGGTATCATCTGCATTTAAATAGATGAGAGCTTCCTACTGCCTGAGCTATGTTGTTGGTGTAAATTGAGAAGAGCGTGGGGCCTAGGATTGAGCCTTGGGGTACTCCCTTGGTGACAGGCAGTGGCTGAGACAGCAGATTTTCTGACTTTATACACTGCACTCTTTGAGAGAGGTTGTTAGCAAACCAGGTCAAAGACCCCTCAGAGACACCAATACTCCTTAGCCGGCCCAACAGAATGGAATGGTCTACCGTATCAAAAGCCGTGGCCAAGTCAATAAAAATAGCAACACAACATTGCTTAAAATCAAGGGCAATGGTGAGGACCTTTAAGGTTGTTGCTTCAATATATCCACATAATTTTCCTACCTCATGATGCCATCCATTTTGTGAAGTGCACCAGTCCCTCCTGCAGCAAAGCACCCCCTAAACATGATGCTGCCACCCACGTGCTTCACGGTTGGGATGGTGTTCTTCGGCTTGCAAGCCTCTCCCTTTTTCCTCCAAACATAACGATGGTCATTATGGCCAAAAAGTTATATTTTTGTTTCATCAGACCAGAGGACATTTCTCCAAAAAGTACGATGTTTGTCCCCATGTGCAGTTGCAAACCGTAGTCTGGCTTTTTTTATGGCGGTTTTGGAGCAGTGACTTCTTCCTTGCTGAGCGGCCTTTCAGGTTATGTCGACATAGAACTCGTTTTACTGTGGATATAGATACTTTTGTACCCGTTTCCTCCAGCATCTTCACAAGGTCCTTTGCTGTTGTTCTGGGATTGATTTGTACATTTTGCACAAAGTACGTTCAACTCTGGGAGACAGAACGTGTCTCCCTCCTGAGCGGTATGACGGTTGCGTGGTCCCATGGTGTTTATACTTGCGTACTATTGTTTGTACAGATGAACGTGGTACCTTCAGGCGTTTGGAAATTGCTCCCAAGGATGAGCCAGACTTGTGGAGGTCTACAATTTTTTTTCTGAGGTCTTGGCTGATTTCTTTTGATTTTCCCCATGATGTCAAGCAAAGAGGCACTGAGTTTTAAGGTATGTCTTGAAATACATCCACAGGTACACCTCCAATTGACTCAAATTATGTCAATTGGGCTATCAGAAGCCATGACATKATTTTCTGGAATTTTCCAAGCTGTTTAAAGGCACAGTCAACTTAATGTGTGTAAACTTCTGACCCACTGGAATTGTGATACAGTGAATTATAAGTGAAATAATCTGTCTGTAAAAAATAGTTGGATAAAATACTTGTGTCATGCACAAAGTAGATGTCCTAACCGACTTGCCAAAACTATAGTTTGTTAACAAAAAATGTGTGGTGTGGTTGAAAAATGAGTTTTAATGACTCCAACCTAAGTGTATGTAAATTTCCGACTTCAACTGTACAGAATGTCAAAGGGTTACTGAGAGAGGTTCACTGAGAATAATCATTTTAGATCACCTACTGAACAGAATGTATGGCTAATTAATTTGCATGGATTTTCTTGGACATGTCCCTACTTTGGGAAGATATCTTGGCAATTTCCCCAGAGCAGATACAGTCCAGTATTTGCAGCTCAGAAACAGATTTCTTCACATCCTCTAAGGAGATGTGTGGGTTAACAGTGATGCTGGGTAAGGCCTTGTATTCAGGAAGGACACAGGAGACTCTACAAAGACAGATCAGGAAACAGGGAAAAAGAGGATGGTTGAGAAAAGACAAACATTTCACTTTCAGCATTGACACCTGCTGCTGTGGGCAGAGACAGTGATGTCACCTGGAGGAAGTGGATGTGATCATCTGTGTGTGAGAGCTTCTCCAGCTCAGCATCTCTCCTCCTCAGCTCAGCCACCTCCTGCTCCAGTTGCTTCAGGAGTCCTTCAGCCCGACTCACTTCAGCCTTCTCCTGGGCTCTGATCAGCTCCTTCAACTCAGCTACTTCTCTCAATGGAGTGGATCAGCTCAGTAAATATCCGCTCACTGTCCTCCATTGCTTCCTGTGCAGAGCACTGTTAGGACAGAGAGAGGAGGGGTTCCATTTCAACCAGCCCATTAACTCAGCTCTCACCACGACCCCAAACAGCCTGTTCCCTACAGTACGGCACAGTGGGATTGGAACGTGGCCCAGAAACGGGCTCCTCACTGACTCCAGCTTTAATGTGCTTTACTAGGAGTAGTACAGTGCATTCGGAAAGTATACAGAACCCTTGACTTTTTCCACATTTTGTTACGTTACAGCCTTATTCTATAATGGATCAAATTCATTTTTTCCCTCAATTTAATCACAGTACCCTTTAATGACAAAACYAAAACAGGTTTTTGAAATGTTTGCAAATGTATTAAAAATAAAAAAGAGAAATACCTTATTTACATAAGTATTCAGACCTTTTGCTATGAGTCTCAAAATTGAGCTCAGGTGCATCCTGTTTCCATTGATCATCCTTGAGATGTTTCTACAACTTGGAGTCCACCTATGGTAAATTAAATTGATTGGACATGATTTGGAAAAGCACACACCTGTTGATATATGGTCCCATGGTTGACAGTGCATGTCAGAGCAAAAACCAAGCCATGAGATCAAAGGAATTGTCTGTAGAGCTCCTGTTGTAGAATGTCAGTACTGAGAGAGACTTGGTAATACCTTCAAACAATCATCTTTATTTAATATCGATTAATTATTGCAATAATGAAACCCTCAGCCCAAACAATCTACCCTTTACAGACCATGCTATTCCTTATATATCTCATACCAAGATTGCTCAGTCATAGCCCCCCCCCATATAGATTGGAGGCACCATAAGCCACTTTGGGTTCATCCTCTGGTCATCTGCCTCTGGTGCTGTCCCCCAGAAGGCAGGAAGATTAGGAATAGTGAAGCCTTTGTTATGTTCCTCTAGGCTCTCTCTCTCGGTGACACCCACCACATCTTATCTATGGAATGACAGCTGTAGGTTTTTACCTAGCCATCGCTTAATCAGTTGCCAGCCCTAGCTTCAGAAAACTCCTCTCAGTTAACTCAGAATGAAGGAAAGAAATGTCTTACTACAGTATTAGTTAAGTAAATAATTGCTAAATATCCAACAAATCAAGTAAATATATAATTTTTCTATCACACTCCGAGACAGGCTTGTGTTGAGGCATAGTACCCCAAAAAAATGCAGCATTGAAGGTGCCCAAGAACACAGTGGCCTCCATTATTCTTAAAGGGAAGAAGTTTGGAACCACCAAGACTCTTCCTAGAGCTGGCCAAACTGAGAAATCAGGGGAGAAGGACCTTGGTCAGGGAGGTGACCAAGAACCAGATGGTCACTCTGACAGAGCTCCAGAGTTCCTCTGTGGAGATGGGAGAACCTATAGTAGGACAACCATCTCTGCAGCACTCCACCAATCTGGCCTTTATGATAGAGTGGCCAGACGGAAGCCAATGATCAGTAAAATGCACATGACAGCATGCTTGGAGTTTGCCAAAAGGCACCTAAAGACTCTCAGACCATGAGAAACAAGATTCTCTGGTCTGATGAAACTAAGATAGAACTCTTTGGCCTGAATGCCAAGCGTCACGTCTGGAGGAAACCTGGTACCATCCCTACGGTGGAGCATGGTGGTGGCAGCATCATGCTGTGGGGATGTTTTTCAACGACAGGGACACTAGTCAGAATCGAGGGAGAGATGAACAGAGCCAAGTACAGAGAGATCCTTGAGGAAAACCTGCTCCAGAGCTCGAACGTACACCTTCCAACAGGACAACAACACTAAGCACACAGCCAAGACAAAGCAGGAGTAGCTTCGGGACAAGTCTGAATGTCCTTGAGTGGCCCAGGCAGAGCCCGGACTTGAACGCGATTTAACATCTCTGGAGAGACCTGAAAATAGCGGTGCAGTGATGCTCCCCATCCAAACTGATAGAGCTTGAGAGGATCTTCAGAGACGAATGGGAGAAACTCCCCAATACAGGTGTGCCAAGCTTGTAGCGTCATACCCAAGAATACTCGAGGCTGTAATCGCTGCCAAAGGTGCTTCAACAAAGTACTGAGTAAAGGGTACAATTTTTTTTTTTTTGCTTTGTCATTATGGGGTATTGTGTGTGTGTAGATTGATGAGAAAAAACAACAACAATTGAATACATTTTAGAATAACTTAACAAAATGTGGAAAAAGTCAAGGGGTCTGAAAATGTTCTGAATTGACTGTAAATCCTTTTACTGAGGATTATCTGTTAAGTGAATACATGTAATGGTCAACAACACTCACCTTGAGAGATTTCACAGGCCGTCTCACCTCCTGAATCTCATTCTCTCTCCTCTGGATTCTATGTTTAAATTTCTGCTGTCTCCCTCAGCTGCTTCTGTAGAGAAACACACAATAATCTGGGTTCCAATCTAGTCACCTTTCGGCAAAATTTGCCGTTTTGAATCCAAAATAGGTGACCTATGTGATTTATGTAGATCCGATGAGAAAATGTTTGGGCGGGGGGGGTCATTGGATCAATACTGGCTTTATGCGAACAAGTGATGCGCGTTTGGAGCAATACTTGCTGTTTCCAAGGCTCAGCCAATCGTTCACATAACAACAGAATGCAGCACGCGACTGAAGAGAGAAGAGACAACCAATTTGCTAGTTACCACATCAGCGCGTGCTCTGGAAAGACAGCGGGAGAGTGGAAAGGCAGTTTGCCAGTTAATTTACAGCAGCACGTCCCCTAAACGATAACGAATAGGTAGGTGAGATACCTGACTGTGGAGACGGGGGCGAGAAGGTGATGAAGCGTACTTCATGAACTGTAACCGAAAAAAACAACTGGCATTTGGAAAGTGTGAGGTGAGGGAGAAAGTGTGGTGGAACAAGTATTGTTAGCATTGTTAAGTATCTTGCTAGCTGGATCGAATTATCTGTTAGCTAGCCAGATAAATGTTGAGCAACATTAGCCAACTTAACTGATCAAATAATTGAGTTTATGGTGTGAAAATTATCTAGCTAATAATGTCAGACAGCTACTGTAACGTTAGTTAGCTAGCTAACGTTACAACATCAGATGAGCGAACATTAGTAACCAAACCAATTCGGTATAGTATTAACTGGTAACGTCATARGACTCCTTGCCGTTCCTCAAGTTATAACACGTTAMTTGCTTACTGGACTCTGGCAATCTGTGTGAAATGTTAACTAGCTAACGTTACTATCTGTGAATMAATGTTTTCCCTCTACAGTATGTGGTTAATTTTCAGAATGAGAGAATTAGGTGAAAATGAGGCGTTGCTTGTTTAACAAGTGTAGCTGGAGCTGGGCCTGGCTTAAGCTGGATGCCACTGTAGAGGTGAAAGGAACACCATTGGTCAACCAGAGGTGGCTCTTTCTCACCTTTTCAATACGGTGGACAAAAAGGGGTATGTCAGGTGTACTCTCTGCCTGAAAGAGATCAATTATGCCAACAAAGGGTATCATGCTCTGCTGGCACATTGTAGAACAGAGGTCTACAGGCAGAAAGTGTACAATGTAATAATGTGCAGTGTAGCCCAAAGATATTGCTTTTCTTGTGTCGGACTTGACAGTAACACTTGTGTGTYAGGATTATAAAAKATTTTACTCAGTGAACGTTTTTGCACACATGTAGCCTTGTGCACTTGATTGATGTCTGCTATAGGGGCCACTATAATAGAGCAAACATATGTGCAATATTTAGCGGTGTGTGTGTGGTCACAAGCATTCTATTATAAAGGCTGTCATGGCTAACTGCAATATAAGTGTATTGTTTTTTCTCAAGACTTGTGTCATTTGCAGTAAAGTCAAGGCAACAAATAACATTGAATTGCTTTCTTTACCTGAGTTAGGTTCACATTAACCACTTATTTTACACACAGAGACTGATCATGTAGATCATATTCTTTGTTGTTTAATTAGTTAAAACCTGCATTTCCCCCTAGCACGGATTTTTTTGCACGTTTCAGTGCAAAAAAACAAAACAAGTGTCACCTTTTTGGGCCCTCACCAGTTTGCACCAATGATGACAATGTTAATAATAATAATATGATGATGATTAAGACAACAACAACAATATTGATAATAATATGAATAATAATAATACAGGCTACTTATATAGCGCATTTCAAGGATCCAATGTCACTTAACAATTCTAGAGAAGAAACACAAACAAAAATGTCAACAAAACAGCATGAAACAAAGAGTAGGAGGTAGGACTCGTGGAAGGGAAAGAGTGTATGAGTATTGTGCGTGTGTATGTGTGTGTGTGAGTGGGAGAAAGAGTGTGGGTGTTTGAGAAGTGAGAAGGGGGGGGGGGGGGGGGGTGTAGAGGTAGGTCTTTAGGCAGGACTGAAATATGGTGGCCAGACACACAGAAAGAGGCCAGACATACCAGACAGGACTTGACAGCTTTGAGTTTCTCCCAGTACAGGAGTCACAGGCCACATCTCCAGGTCCAGCATAATAGTGAGCAGGAGGAGCAGCTTGGAGTCCTGTCTTCTTCAGATTCTCCACCAATTCAGCCAGCAGAGGGTTTCTGTTCAGAACAGGCCTTGGGATGAATGTCTGTCTGCACCGGGGACAGCTGTAGACACCCTTATGATCATCCTGATCAAAGCAGTCTTTAATACATCCCATACAGTAGTTGTGTCCACAGGGAATACCCAAAGGATCCTTCAGTACATCCAGACAGATGGGACCACTGATGGAATCCTTGGATTTTGCCATGTTGGATCTGACACTTCCAGACTCAGCAGCTGAGTATAAAGAGATYCTTTCTGTTTCTCTAGGAGTGTCTGTTCCTTATAAGTGGGAATATTTCCTGGTTAAGTAGGGGTACTCATACCTTTACAAGGTGTGGTGTTGGACAGAGGCAAGGAAGAGACCGCTGTGATTGTGATTGGTCAACCAGAYGAGGCTGTGAATGGGGAAGACAGGAGTATTTGGACTGGAGTCCTGCCTCCATTCTTCAGAATCAGAAATCTGTAAGTATGCAAATTAACCACGCTTGATCTTTACACATTTGTATCATGACAGAATGCATTCAAAACAATCACATTGGTCTGGGAACAGGAGCCGTGGTTTCTTGCTAAAAAATTAAAACCCACACACATCACAAAGAATGATTAAATTAATTAAACACACTTGTACACTTCAAAACACCACTAAAACTTGTTGCATATACATTTGTATTTATTATACAAAATGTAAATATTTCACAACACTGACATGTGAAGTCACAAAAGAAAAATAATTAAACCATTATACAAGTCATCTCATTGCCAGTGCATTAAAAAAAGCTTTCTTAATAACAATGGGTTTGAATCACGAGTGCATATCTGTGCAGTAGTATTTAGTATATTTTCAGAATTCTGATCTACAGCATTGGGGAATAGGATGAAGTTATGACTGAGGAATGGTTAGCTGCTCCTAGATCTGTGTCTGAGGAAAAATGTCTACCCAGAGGCAGTATTGACAACTTGGACAGGACCAGACACTCATTATTCAACCAGACAGTTGTGATGCCAAACAACATTTTTATGACAAATAATAATGGTGCCTGAGGGGATGGCTGCCGTTTTACGGGCTCCTAACCAAATTGGGCTATTTTGTGTTTTTTTGCATTGTTTTTAACGTATTTTGTACATAATGTTGCTGCTACCGTCTCTTATGACCAAAAACAGCTTATGGATATCAGAACAGCGATTACTTACCTCGAACTGGCTGAAGATTTTTTCTTGAATAAGTCTGACGCGAAAGATATACTGTTGCTCCCAGACCAGGCCCAAATCCCTGTCATTCGCATGAAGAAAAGAKGGAGATACAGGGGACGCAGATCCGGGTGCCTTGTGAGAATTCGTCGGTGAGTGGGTATCCCGCCTCCACCATCCGTTAAATTGGCCAACGTGCAATCACTGGAGAATAAACTGGATGAGCTAAGTTATTGACTATCCTACCAGCGGGACATTAAACACTGTAATATCTTATGTTTCACAGAGTCGTGGCTGAACAACGACACGGATAATATAGTTGGCTGAGTTTTCCGTGCATCGGTAGGACAGAACAGCCACGTCCGGTAAGACAAGGGGTGGTGGTGTGTGCCTATTTGTCAATAACAGCTTGTGCGCAATGTCTAATAATAAAGGAAGTCTCAAAGTATTGCTCGCCTGAGGTAGAGTACCTCATGATAAACTGCAGACCAAATTATCTACCAAGAGAGTTCTCATCTATATTTTTTGTAGCCGTCTATTTACCACCACAAATCGATGCTGGCACTAGGACCGCACTCAACGAGCTGTAAAATGCCATAAGCAAACAAAAAAATGCTCATCCAGAAGCGCCGCTCCTAGTGGCCGGGGACGTTAATGCAGGCAAACTTAAATCCGTTTTACCTCATTTCTACCAGAATGTCACAAGTGCAACCAGAGAAGACCATCTTTACTCCACACACAGGGACGAGTACAATGCTCTCCCTCGGCCTCCATTTGGCAAATCTGACCATAATTCTATCCTCCTCCTGATTGCTGCTTACAAGCAAAAACTAAAGCAGGAAGTACCAGTGACTCACTCAATACGGAAGCGGTCAGATGACATGGATGATCAAGCCGACTCTTTTCTCTGTATACATCAATGATGTTGCTCTTGCTGCTGGTGATTCTCTGATCCACCTCTACGCAGACGACACCATTCTGTATACTTCTGGCCCTTCTTTGGACAGTGTTAACAAACCTCCAGACGAGCTTCAATGCCATACAACACTCCTTCCGTGGCCTCCAACTGCTCTTAAATGCAAGTAAAACAAAATGCATGCTCTTCAACCGATCGCTGCCCGCACRCGCRCYRCCYWCTAGCATCACCACTCTGGACGGTTCTGACTTAGAATATGTGGACAACTACAAATACCTAGGTGTCTGGTTAGACTGTAAACTCTCCTTCCAGACTCACATRAAYCWTCTCCAATCCAAAATGAAATCTATAATCAGCTTCCTATTTCCCAACAAAGCATCCTTCACTCATGCTGCCAAACATACTCTCGTAAAACTGACCATCCTACCGATCCTTGACTTTGGCGATGTCATTTACAAAATAGCGTACAACACTCTAACCAGCAAACTGGATGTAGTCTACCACAAGGCCATCCGTTTTGTCATCAAAGCCCCATATACTACCCACCACTGCGACCTGTATGCTCTCGTTGGCTGGCCCTCGCTTCATATTCATCTCCAAACCCACTGGCTCCAGGTCATCTACAAGTCTTTTATGTAAAGCCCCGCCGTATCTCAGGTCACCATAGCAGCACCCACAGCACGCGCTCCAGCAGGTATATTTCACAGGTCATCCCCAAAGCCAACTCCTCCTTTGGCCGCCTTTCCTTGACTGGATTCGAATTGCAAAAATCACTGAAGCTGGAGAATGACATCTCCCTCACTAGCTTTAAGCATCAGCTGTCAGAGCAGCTTACCGATCCTTGCACCTGTGCACAGCCCATCTGTAAATAGCCCACCCAACTACCTCATCCCCATATTGTTATTTTAGCTCCTTTGCACCCCAGTATCTCTACTCGCACATTCATCTTCTGCACATATATCACTCCAGTGTTTAATTGCTAAATTGTAATTATTTCGCCACTACGGCCTATATATTGCCTTACCTCCCTAATCTTACTACATTTGCACACACTGTATACAGATTTTTCTATTGTGTTATTGACTGTATGTTTGTTTATCCCATGTGTAACTCTGTTGTTGTTTGTGTCGCACCGCTTTGCTTGATCTTGGCCAGGTCGCAGTTGTAAATGAGAACATGTTCTCAACTGGCCTACCTGGTTAAATAAAGGTAAAATAAAAAAAATTATGCTACAGGACTGGTTTTGCTAGCACAGACTGGAATACGTTCCAGGATTCATCCAATGGCATTGAGGAATATACCACCTCAAATCACCGGCTTTATCAAGAAGTGCATTGACGACGTCGTCCCCACAGTGACCGTACGTATATATTCCAACCAGAAGCCATGGATTACAGGCAACATCCGCACCGAACTAAAGGCTAGAGCTGCCGATTTCAAGGAGCGGGACACGGAAAAAATCCTACTATGCCCTCAGACAAACCATCAAACAGGCAAAGTGTCAATACAGGACTAAGATTAAATCCCACCTGGACAAAAGGAACACCTATGTGAGAATGCTGTTCATTGACTACAGCTCAGCGTTCAACACCATAGTMCCCACAAAGCTCATCACTAAGCTAAGGACCCTGGGACTAAACACCTCCCTCTGCATCTGGATCCTGGATGTCCTGACGGGCRGCCTCCAGGTAGTAAGGGTAGGAAACATCACATCTACCACACTGATCCTCAACACAGGGGCCCCTCAGGGGTGCGTGGTTAGTCTCCTCCTGTACTCCTTGTTCACCCACAACTGCGTGGTCAAGCACGACTCCAACACCATCATTAAGTTTGTTGACGACACAACGGTGGTAGGCCTGATCACCGACAACAATGAGACAGCCTCTAGGGAGGAGGTCAGAGACCTGGCAGTGTGGTGCCAGGACAACAACAACTTCTCCCAAAACGTAAGCAAGACAAAGGAGCTGATCGTGGACTACAGGAAAAGGAGGGCCAAACACACCCCCATTCACATCGACGGGTCTGTAGTGGAGCAGGTCGAGAGTTTCAAGTTCCTTGGTGTCCACATCAGCAACAAACTATCATGGTCCACTCCAAACACACCAAGACAGTTGTGAAGAGGGCACGACAACACCTTTTCCCTCTCAGGAGACTGAAAAGACTTGGCATGGGTCCCCAGATCTTTCAAAGGTTCTACAGCTGCACCATCAAAAGCATCCTGACCATTTGCATCACCTCCTGGTATGGCAACTGCTCGGCATTCGAGCATAAAACACTACAGAGGGTAGTGCGTATGGCCCAGTACATCACTGGGGCCAAGCTTCCTGCCATCCAGGACCTATATACTGGGCAGTATCAGAGGAAAGCACCCCAAAAATTGTCAAAGACTCCAGTCACCCAAGTCATAGACTGTTCTCTCTGCTACCGCATGGCAAGCGGTACCGGAGCACCAAGTCTAAGTCCAAAAGGCTCCTTAGCGTCCCACATATCCCAGAGAAGTTAACGTCCCACTTGGCCAAAAGCCAGTAAAAATGCAGAGTGCCAAATTCAAATAAATTACTATAAAAATCAAACTTTCATGAAATCACACATGAAAGATACCAAATTAAAGCTACACTTGTTGTGAATCCAGCCAACATGTCAGAATTCAAATAGGCTTTACGACGAAAGCACACCAAATGATTATGTTAGGTCAGAGCCAAGTCACAGAAGAACACAGCCATTTTTCCAGCCAAAGAGAGGAGTAACAAAAAGCAGAAATAGAGATAAAATTAATCACTAACCTTTGATGATCTTCATCAGATGACACTCATAGGACTTCATGTTACACAATACATGTATGTTTTGTTCGGTAAAGTTCATATTTATATCCAAAAATCTTAGTTTAGGCGGGACGCTACTGTCTCACTTGGCCAAAAGCCAGAGAAAATGCAGAGCGCCAAATTCAAATAAATTACTATAAAAATCTAACTTTCATAAAATCACATATGAAAGATACCAAGTTAAAGCTACACTGGTTGTGAATCCAGCCAACGTGTCAGAATTCAAATAGGCTTTTCGACGAAAGCAAATGATGCTATTATCTGAGGATAGCAACAGAGTAAACAAAGAGAGAGAAGCATATATTTCAACCCTGCAGGCACGACACAAAACGCAGAAATAAAAAATGTAATTCATGCCTTACCTTTGACGAGCTTCTGTTGTTGGCACTCCAATATGTCTCATAAACATCACAAATGGTCCTTTTGTTCGATTAATTCGGTCGATATATGTCCATTTATTTGGCGCGTTTGATCCAGAAAAACACCGGTTCCAACTTGTGAAACGTGACTACAAAATATCTCAAAAGTTACCTGTAAACTTTGCCAAAACATTTCAAACTACTTTTCTAATACAACTTTAGGTATTTTTTAACGTAAATAATCGATAAAATTGAAGACGGGATGATCTGTGATCAATACAGGATTAAAACAAACTGTGCTAGCTTTCTGGTCACGCGCCTCTAACTAACTGTAAACTTCCAGTGAACCTCGTTCAAGATGGCCGTACTTCTTCATTACACAAAGGAAAAAACCTCAACCAATTCCAAAGACTGTTGACATCCAGTGGAAGCGGTAGGAACTGCAAGAAGGTCAATTAGAAATCTGTATTCCCAATGAAACCCCATTGAAAAGAGAGTGACCTAAAAAAAAAAAAGAAGATCTGAATGGTTTGTCCTCGGGGTTTTGCCTGCTAAATAAGTTATGTTATACTCACAGACATGATTCAAACAGTTTTAGAAACTTCAGAGTGTTTTCTATCCAAATCTACTAATAATATGCATATCTTATCTTCTGGGAATGAGTAGCTGGCAGTTGAATTTGGGTATGCTTTTCATCCAAACGTGAAAATGCTGCCCCCTATCCTAGAGAAGTTAACAGCTTCTACCCCCAAGCCATAACACACAATTCACCAAAATGGCCACCRGGACTATTTGCKTTGACCCCCCCCCCCCCCCCAKCCCTTTTATTTTTTACACTGCTGCTACTCGCTGTTTATTATCTATGCATATTCACTTTACCCCTACCTACATGTACAAATTACCTCAACTAACCTGTACCCCCGCACATTGACGCGGTACCTGTACCCCCTGTATATAGCCTCGTTATTGTAATTTTATTGTGTTACACTTTTTACTTTAGTTTATTTAGTAAATATTTTCTTAACTCCATTTTCTTAAAACTGCATTGTTTAGGGGCTTGTAAGCATTTCACGGTAAGGTCCACAACCGTTGTATTCAGAGCATGTGCCAAATACAATTTTATTTTATTTGATGACAGAGAAGAATGCATTCCAGTATCTCACCACCAGAGGGGACGAAACAGTTATACTGCAGGTCTACAACAACCACAGAAACGCACTCGTTAATTAATTACATTGTTTTGCGATATGAGACCTCTAGATTAAAAGTGAGTTACTAGTTAGGTTTCCATCCAATTGGCTGCAGATTTTTATGCACAAATTCTAAAATCCACTTTCAACAAATGTGCAGTTTCCCACCAGAGATATGTTTCAATCAAATTGACTTGTAGATAAAAGTCTGTGTGATGACGTTGGGCACATAAAAATTACTTTTGCGGTTAAATTCCCATGTTCCGAATACAAGTCCATTGCATTCAACTCAAAAACATTTTTTGTTGTTGTTAAATAGCAAATGTGCCCACTCTGGTATGGGCATGTGCGCTCAAGACAACAGTTTGCAGATGCAGTGCGGGTATTCCATGACAGTTAATATATCAATATTTGCACATGAAAGTGTTTCCACTAAAAAGGTTGGATGGAAACCTGGTTAGTATTATCCTTTTCTTTTGGAATTAAAGAGCCACTACAATACAGTAATAGTACCAGAAACGTGACACTGTGTGACATTTGACTCTCTCACACATACAGTGACATGCATGAGTAGATTCAAATAATTGGAAAATTAAGACAGATCGTTTAAACCAATACAAGCACCTCCATCAGAGGCATTCCTCAGGTAGCCAGGTTGTACAGCTCCCATGTTTGTCATTCTTGTCTGTTTGTCATATTATTCACTTCAGAGTAGGGTGAAATTGCCCCTAATCACTGATCTAAGGTCATGTGTTTTTTCGCCGTAATGGTCAAGTTTGGGACTTGAGGTGGGAACACTGATCCTAGATCTGTACCTAAGGGCAACTTCAACCCAGAGCGACAGATTCACAGTACAGACTGTTTTGAGTCCTGTATCAACTCAAGCTAACAGGACTGAGAGGGAGCAGGGTTGTATGAGTGAGAGTAGACACCTTAACTGTCCACAGAGGAGTGCTTTCCTCTGTGTAAAACAAACAAATGGCAACACATCTTTACACCCGATCAAATTGTTTTCCTACTGTAAAAAAAATGCCWGTATTTATTTCTCTTGGGGCCAATTCCTAACTTGAGATCAAATATTCCATTGACATGAATCGATTATTTACACAAACGTCAGTTAAATTTCCGTTACGTGGTGTTTCAAGTTAGGACTTGTCCCGAAGAGAAGTAGTGATTGTTATGGTGATGTTTTAGTGTACCAGATGTATCGTCATGACGATGGCCACTATGTTGGAGGTTTATCCTGGAACAATAAGAGCCCTCAGAACACTGTGCACCTCTTGCCCCTCTTCTTGACGGGTGGGGGGCACAGCACAGCACGGATGGCCTCGTCAAATACCGTCTTCAACCCTCGCTGGGTCAGGGCCGAGCACTCCAGGTACTTCACAGCACCTGACCGCCACACACAAACAAACATCTTTATTACACATCTATAATAAAATTAAGTATTTTATCCATTAGTTCATCTGACACTTAGTAAATAGATAAAGGGCTTAATTGCCAAAATCTTGCACTATCCCTTTAAAAAGGTACAGACTCAGAAATATGACATCAAGCACAGAGGGTCACTTGCTGTTTGGGGCAATACCCTGTGAAAATAACCACCCCTTCCGCTATATTTCGGTATCATATCCCCTAATCTTTTGAATGGGCTTCACGATTKTATCAAATTTGTGAAAACGCTGTAATTTTTTATATATACAGTACCAGTGAAAAGTTTGGACACACCTACTTTATTGTAGAATAATAGTGAAGACATCCAAACTATGAAATAACACATGGAATCAAGTAGTAACTGAAAAAGTGTTAACAAATCAAAATATATTTGAGATTCTTCAAAGTAGCCACCCTTTGCTAAGATGACAGCTTTGCACACTCTTGGTATTTTGTCAACCAGCTTCATTAGGTACAGTAGTAGGTAGTCACCTGGAATGCATTTCAATTAACAGGTGTGCCTCGTTAGACAGCTTTTAAATTAAAAAAAAAACAGGCGCAGCAGCCTCTTTCTCGCTCTCTCATGAAGCAACGCCCACCTCTACAAGTACCCCGTCTAATCCAATAGCGTGGTTATATGCAAATAAAATCACATCAATCCAAATAACCTCCGCGGAACCTTGGGACAAGCAGGCAGAAAGAAACAGAAAGATGTGACCGCAGTTCAACTGTTAATATCACAGATATACTGGTGACTAAGCTCTTTGTTTATATGGCTTGTTTAAAAAAATTATAACGTTGACTCTAAAAACTGTTTATTGAAAAACGACTGGACTGAACAGTTTTTAATTCATTCTCCCCGCAACTAGCACAAAACCAATGTGCCGGATATGCAGCAAGTCCTTAACTCTTGTAAAAAGTGCCAATGTTAGGCGCCATTATGACACCAGGCATAGTAAATTCGATCAGATGTATCCCCTACACACACACAGGCGAGAACAAACAAGATTAACCAATTCAAATCCCAATATGAAAAAGGTCCACCAAAGTCCTTGTCAATTCCCTGACAGACTAACAACGTGCAATGGAGTGTTCACTGAGGATAGCTTGGGTTTTGGGGAAACACAAAAACTTTTTCAGACGCTGAGATGGTAAAAGGATGCATGTGTGAAGATGCTGACACCTTCCTTGAAGGTGAACAAAAAGGATGAGCTCAGAGAAAAGATCAAACAGATCGTGCTGTCAGATTCACAGCAATGAGGAGAACTGAAATATTAGCTGAAGATTTAACTTCACCATTTGATGCGGTCATTCAGAACGCACCATGCATTTCATTATCTCTTGATGAAATCAACAGATAACACTGATAATGCCCAGCTTCTGGTGTTCGTCAGATTATTTTACGAAAAACAAAGYAGGAATTCTGTGAGGAGCTGTTGGGCTTAACCCATCTAGAAGCACACACACAGGGAGAGMATATCCATGAGGCCATCAAAGGGATGCTGACAAAAAGGGGGACAGATCTGATGTCCGTGGTCTCCACCACCACAGATGGAGCTCCAGCCATGACAGGAAGAGGGAGGGGACTGGTTGCACGTTTGAAAGAGGACCACCCTGACATCATGTGACTGCATCATCCATCAATCTGTCCTGTGTGCCAGTCTGGGAAAATAGTATTCTGAGGTCATGACGACAATGAAACTGATCAACTTTTTGAGAGCAACATCATCCCTACAACATCACCCGAGGCATTATGACAGAGGCCAATGCCAGTTGATGACTTACTACTGCACAACAATGTCAGATGGCTCAGCAAAAGCAGAGTTTTGGAACACTTTTGGGGCATTCAGGAGAAAATAAAKGTTTTTTTATCAGAGCAAAAGAGTGACAAGGCAACTCAGTTTGAGTTTTTGGAAGATGAAGAGAAGATGGAAACAGTTGCATTTTTGACAGACATTACATCACACCTTAATCAACTGAATGTTAAACTGCAGGGATGGGACAACACAGTGTGTGATATGATAACAGCAGTCCGGGCTTTCCAGGAGACAGAGGTTTCCAACCATGTAGATTTCATCCAGAAGCTGATGGATAACTTCAAGGCACGCTTTGATGACTTCGCTGTTGGAAGAGAACTGCTGCTGCTCATCCAGAACCACTTCAAAAATGTGTGGTCAAAAATGTGACAAAGTTGTAGATGTTACATCACTGAAATGGAAATGATTAAGCTGCAAGAAAATGTGTTTTTAAAGGAGCAGGCTGGTGATTGTGATCCTGTCACTTTCTGGGGAAAGATGGTGACTGCAGCTGATGTCCCTGTTCTCAAGATACTGGCACTATACATCCTGAATGTGTTTGGCTCCACATACAGCTGTGAATCAGCCTTCTCCACAATTAACAAATACCACACCAGGCTCCCCAATGAACACCTGCACCAGTGTCTCAGAGTTGCTCTCACACCATTTGTGCCAAAGTTCAAAGCTTTGGCAAGAGACAGAAAGTGTCATTTCTCTCATTGATGCAATGGCCCAGAGTGAATTGTACATGAATATTCCATGGCCCACAGTAACGTTCTGTGCATTCAGATAGTTATTTTTGTTCAACTCTCCTTTGTTCTTCAGAAAACAGACTTTATTTAACAAAACATGTAAGTTAATTCAAGGCTCATGTACAATGGTTCACAATGCACTGTTTGCCTAGACAATTATGCAACTACTTTTGTTCTTCAGCAATGTTACACATTTAGATTCGAAAGAAGTTGTAATTAATTCAAGTTCTTAGTATCATTTCATGTATTTAATGTACATTTTATATAACAACATGTTTCCTAAGTCGTAGACGACTAGGTTTGTTACTACGCTGTACCACAGCGCCGATAAAGGACGATATCCATCCGGACCTTTGCCACCTAGGAAATTTATGTCATTGGACCTTCTCAAATAGTAGTTGAGTACCCCTGCACTATAGCATAGCATATTAACCAAATCCAAATCTGCCAAGACCCCAAATCATCACACCGAATGTGACGTCAGAGTGCGCAGCTGAACACTGCATGCTGGAAATACTCCGTTTGTTATATTTGACAAAAACATAACCAATATTCGTTAAATATAAATACTGAACCTGTTTTAGTGTGGATTCCGCAACACGGTTAGCTTTTAACAGCTACYACTGCTATTTCTTGTCCCGGAATCCCACTTAACAGACAGGTTGAAGCCTGCTTGACAGAGCTGCTAAGCTGCTAGCCATCAAGCTAACGAAGTTAGTCCCAGATGAGTTTTCCAATGGAGCCCTCGGTCTACGCATTGTTTCAGGACAAACCGGATCACTCAGAGTTACAATGCGGCAATTGTTTGCTTGCCAAGGATTATAGGCATGAGGTGGCTTCCTTGATCACGCATGTTGCCAGTCCACGTAAGAAACTGGGGAAAACGCAGAGTGGAATGATGACCTTTTCTACGCCGGTGGCTGGATGGCGTTTGCGCTTGTTGGATGCATCTCCGCCTTGTCGTTTGTCGTTATCCGACTGGCCGGTGTTGCCTGGAGCTCCTCCATCTTATAGCGGAGTCGAAGGAGCACAGCAAGAGGAGCAAGGCAATCAACGATGGTCGCATGTCACGAGCCGTGGAAGCTAAAGACAGCGGCCTCCCACAAAGCAGTCTACACTCCCACCGAGAGGTCCGGAGGATTCAAATAATGAATTGTTTCGCCATCCAGGAGCTTGATCTTGCTGCACCTTCGCCGCTGGGGGTACCGGTGTCTGCGGCCGCAGTGCCTACTCCTACGATTTCAAAGTCGACGTTGGCAACCTTCCGTCCCTGCTCTGAATTGAGGGGGACCTCTCCATCTGTTGGAGGCCTGCACCATCCTGTGAAGCATGGGAGTGGGCGGATTTCCTCGTCCTTCTCGCCAGCCGTGATTTTGGGCAGCTCCATGGTAAGAAATGTGACTGTTCCTATTCCGGAGCTCGAGTAAATTACATTACTAAGCTGCTCCCGAATGTACTACATCAGGGKAAATTGATTCTATCGTAGTCCATGTGGGTTTTAATGACATTATGAAGGACAGCTTTGAACAGTTGAAACTGGATTTTAAAGAGCTGATTGACTCTGCTAGACACTAAAAAAAATACCCATCATATTTGGCCCTGTGCCCTCAATGAATCGTGGCATGAACGCTTTTGCAGGATTCTTTCTCTTCACAACTGGATATCCGATTATTGCAGCTCAAATGGGTGTAAAGTTTGTTGACAATTTCGATACCTTCTGGAAACAAAACACGTTTTATAAGGAGGATGGGATCCACCCAAATCATTTGGGTTCCTGGATCCTTTCACAGCATTATAAGGCTGCATTGAGACAATGACTTATCAATGACCCAGTCCAGCTCATTTAATCCCTACCATTGTGACAGTGAGTTGTCATAATACTTCAGCAAATGTAKATTATCCCAGGGGCGTTGGTAGACACAATGTAAGTAACCTAATGTATGTCCCTCTAACTGCCTTGAATGCCTCTGCTGATCCTACAGCTATTGRATGCTGTAATCATGTTCCTATGAACCAGATTTATACTGTTAGCACTGAGGCGGTGTGCCCTAGTAGGAAGTCCACTGTGTGCAGCTCACCCTGCACTAACATAAATAACATGAGCATCTCTACTTCTGCTAAGCTTCCCAGTAAAGCAATGATAACAAGGAAGCATCCCAGAAGAAAAGTGCTCAAAATAGCCCGTGTTAACATATGTAGCTGAAATCAATAATTTGCTAGTAACAGATGACATTCATATTCTGAAACTCACTTAGTTCTATTGATGATACAGTGGTAGCAATACAAGGTTAACATTAACAGAAAAGACAGAGATGCCAGTGGTGGGGGTGTTGCTGTTTATATTCAGAAACACATTCCTGTAAAGATTAGAGAGGATCTCATGTTAAATACTGTTGAAGTAATATGGCTACAGGTTCATCTGCCTCACCTAAAGCCCATTCTCGTGGGAAGCAGCTATAGACCACCAAGTGTTAACTGTCAGTATCAGGATAACCTGTGAAATTATCATGTATGTGATTTTTTTGCTCTTAACTGACTTGCCTAGTTAAATCAAGGTAAAAAAGAAAATTACTGTAAAAACTGTAAAATCCATGTGGATTGATGAGGAATTTAAAAAAATTATGTTTGAGAGGGATGAGGCTAAAGGAATGGCAAATAAGTCTGGCTGCACAACCAATTGGCAAACGTATTGCAAATTGAGAAATCATGTGACTAAACTGAATAAAAAGAAGAAACTACACTGTGAAACAAAGATAAATGACATAAAGAATGATAGTAAAAAGCTTTAGAGCATCTTAAATTACATTTTGGGAAAAGGGCAAACTCCACCCCATCATTCATTGAATCAGACGGCTCATTTATCACAAAACCAACTGATATTGCCAACTACTTTAATGCTTTCTTTTCATTGGCAAGATTAGCAAACTTAGGGATGACATGCCAGCAACAAACGTTGACACTACACATCAAAGTATATCTGACCAATCTATAAAAGACAAATATTGTAATTTTGAATTCCGTAAAGTGAGTGTGGAAAAGGTGAAACAATTATTGTTGTCTATCAACAATGACAAAACACCAGGGTCTGACAACTTAGAGGGAAAATTACGGAGGATAATAGCGGACGATATTTCCACTCCTATTTGCCATATTTTCAATTTAAGCCCACTAGAAAGTGTGTGCCCTCAGGCCTGGAGGGAAGCAAAAGTAATTATGTTAACTAAGAATAGTAAAGCCCCCTTTACTGGCTCAACTAGCCGACCAATCAGCCTGTWACCAACCCTTAGGAAAGTTTTGGAAAAAATTGTGTTTGACCAGATACAATGCTATATTACAGTAAACAAATTGACAACAGAATTTCAGCATGCTTATAGGGATGGACATTCAACAAGCACAGCACTTATACAAATGACTGATGATTGGCTGAGAGAAATTGATGAAAAGATTGTGGGGGCTGTTTTTTTAGACTTCAGTGCGGCTTTTGACATTATCGATCATAGTCTGCTGCCGGAAAAACATATGTTTTATGGCTTTACACCCCCTACTATATTGTGGATAAAGAGTTACCTGTCTAACAGAACACAGAGGGTGTTTTTTAATGGAAGCCTCTCCAACATATAGGAGAAGCTTCTTCAATAAATGGCCACTTTAATAAATGGAACACTAGTCACTTTAATAATGTAACCTTTAATGTTTACATATCTTGCATTACTCATCTCATATGTATATACTGTATTCTATACTATCTATTGCATCTTAGCTTATGCTGCTCGGTCATTGCTCATCCATATATTTATATATTCTTATTCCATTCAATTCCTTATTCCATTAGGTATTTGTTGTGGAAATGTTAGATATTACTTGTTAGATATTGCTGCACTGTCGGAACTAGAAGCACAAGCATTTCGCTACACTCGCAATAACATCTGCTCACCATGTGTATGTGACCAATACAATTTGAACATAATCTAGGTAGAATCAGGAATTCCCCAGGGCAGCTGTCTAGGCCTCTTACTTTTTTCAATCTTTACTAATGACATGCCACTGGCTTTGAGTAAAGCCAGTTTCTATGTATGCGGATGACTCAACACTATACACGTCAGCTACTACAGTGACTGAAATTACTGCAACACTTAACAAAGAGCTGCAGTTAGTTTCAGAGTGGTTGGCAAGGAATAAGTTAGTCCTAAATATTTATAAAACTAAAAGCATTGTATTTGGGACAAATCATTCACTAAACCGCAACTAAATCTTGTAATAAATAATGTGGAATTTGAGCAAGTTGAGGTGACTAAACTGCTTGGAGTAACCCTGGATTTTAAACTGTCATGGTCAAAACATGTTGATACAACAGTAGCTAAGATCAGGTCTGTCCATAATCATAATCAGTCTGTCCATAATAAAGTGCTGCTCTACCTTCTTAACAAAACTATCAACAAGGCAGGTCCTACAAGCCCRAGTTTTGTTCCACTTGGACTACTGTTCAGTCGTGTGGTCAGGTGCCACAAAAAGGGACTTAGGAAAATTACAACTGGTTCAGAACAGGGCAGCACAGCTGGCCCTTGGATATACACAGAGAACTAACAATAATATGCATGTCAATCTCTCCTGGCTCAAAGTGGAGGAGAGATTGACTTCATCACTACTTGTATTTATGAGAGGTATTGACATGTTGAGTGCACCAAGGTGTCTGTTTGGGCTACTGGCGCACAGCTCGGACACCCATGCATACCCCACAAGACATGCCACAAGAGGTCTCTTCACAGTCCCCAAGTCCAGAACAGATTATGGAAYGTTCACAGCACTGCATAGAGCCAGGACTACATGGAACTCTATTCCACATCAAGTAACTGATGCAAGCAGTAAAATGTGATTTAATAAACAGATAAAAATACACTTTATGGAACAGCAGGGACTTTGAAGCAACAAACATAGGCACAGACACATGCATACACACGATTACATACGCACTAGACACACGCATTTTGTATTGTAGATATGTGGTAGTGGTGGAGTAGGGGCCTGAGGGCACACAGTGTGTTGTGAAATCTGTGAATGTATTGCAATGTTTTTAAAATTGTATAACTGCCTTACATTTTGCTGGATCCCAGGAAGAGTAGCTGCTGCCTAATGGCGATCCATAATAAATACAAATACCAATAAAAATAAAAATACATTAGCTGTTCTGAATGTGGGCATGGATGGGCAGACATCCACACAGACTAACCTATCTCCCGTGCCATGGCCAGGCCCTGAGGGTAGGTGATTGGGGACAACTTCTTGTCCCTCAGCCTCTCCATAGTGTCCTTGTCATCTCTCAGATCCAGCTTGGTGCCCACCAGGATGATGGGGGTGTTGGGGCAGTGGTGTCTCACCTCTGGGTACCACTGAGACACGCCACATACAGAGGGCAAAGGTCATTAGGTCAAATATGGAGATCAAGGCTGGGTAGAACAGAACTATAGAAATAAAACCTCTAATCTGATCTAGGGACATAGATGGCTTACAGGACTATTATGGATAGTGAAGAACAGAATAGCAGAACGCAGTAAAATACAATAGAACACCATTAGACACTGCTGAAAAACCTCACACATCCTTTAAAAACACCAAATCAAATTTAGTGAATCATCACTTTGAACCAGAGTCATATACAAAGAGAGTTTGACACACAGAAAGGTGTGTGATGTCATCTAAGAGCACCGTAATGCTTTTGAGTTGAAACCACAATGGCCAAACTCTCTCTATATCAGGACTATAGTTATAGAACATGAACCAGGGAGAGCTATAGATGTGCATCTTTAGGTCAGGCTCGGCAGGTRCCCTGTTCCTGTGTCTGAGCAGGTAGGTTCAGTACTGACCTTAGCTCGGACGTTCTCAAAGGAGGCCGGGCTGACCAAGGAGAAGCATATCAAGAACACATCCTGGGGAGAACCATAGAGAGACAGACCTTAGGATGAAACCACTGAGATCAACCAACCATGGAATCACCTGACTCCACATGGGACAGACTGGAAGAATAGCTCTTCTGCCATTAGTAGATAGCAAATCAATCCTTCGCAGAAAGATAATGGGTTAGAAGCTGTGTGTGTGTTACCGTCTGTGGATAGGACAGTGGTCGGAGTCTGTCGTAGTCTTCCTGTCCTGCTGTATCCCATAGACCCAGATTCACTGGTTTCCCATCGACCATCACATTGGCAGAGTAGTTGTCAAAGCTACAGGGAGAGGAAACCATCTCTTTATGTCCGGATGCCAGCTCTGTGTATAGCGTAGACACCTAAAATACAACTCTGTGTATAGCGTAAATGCCTAAAATACAGCTCTGTGTATAGCGTAGACGCCTAAAATACAGCTCTGTGTATAGCGTAGACGCCTAAAATACAGCTCTGTGTATAGCGTAGACGCCTAAAATACAGCTCTGTGATGTATAGCGTAGACGCCTAAAATACAGCTCTGTGTTATAGCGTAGACGCCTAAAATACAGCTCTGTGTATAGCGTAAGACGCCTAAAATACAGCTCTGTGTTATTAGCGTAGACGCCCTAAAATACAGCTCTGTGTATAGCGTAGACGCCTAAAATACAGCTCTGTGATAGCGCAGACGCCTAAAATACAGCTCTGTGTAATAGTAGACACCAAAAATACAGCTCTGTGTATAGCGTAGACGCCTAAAATACAGCTCTGTGTATAGCGTAGACGCCTAAAATACAGCTCTGTGTATGCGTAGACGCCTAAAATACAGCTCTGTGTATAGCGTAGACGCCTAAAATACAGCTCTGTGTATAGCGGAGACGCCTAAAATACAGCTCTGTGTATAGCGTAGACGCCTAAAATACAGCTCTGTATATAGCGCAGACACCTAAAATACAGCTCTGTGTAATAGTAGACACCTAATATATACAGCTCTGTGTAATAGTAGACACCTAATATATACAGCTCTGTGTAATAGTAGACACCTAATATATACAGCTCTGTGTATAGTATAAATGTAAAATACAAACACTACATAGAGGCAAGCAGACTCACTCGCATCCATGCATTGTGTGTGTGTGTGTGTACTCACACAGTGGGTATGTACTCTCCGGGGAAGGCATTGGTGGTGTAGCTGATCAGCAAACAGGTCTTACCCACAGCCCTGAGAAAAAATCATGGGAAAACTAAAAGATCATTACTTGACACATTGGAAAAAACAGCAAACTAGAATACCATTTGGCCCTAAACAGAGAGTACACAGTGGCAGAATACCTGACCACTGTGACTGACCCAAACTTAAGGAAAGCTTTGACTATTTACAGACTTAAAGGCCTGTCTATAGCCTGTCTTCTGTTGAGAGCCAGGTCTGCCTATGTGCACACTGCCCACAAAATGAGGTGGAAACTGAGCTGCACTTCCTAAACTCCTGCCAAATGTATGACAATATTAGAGACACATATTTCCCTCAGGTTACACAAAGAATTTGAAAACAAAGCCAATTTTGATAAACTCCCATATCTACTGTGTGAAATACCAGTGTGCCACAGCAGCAAGATTTGTGACCTATTGCCTCGAGGGCAACCAGTTAAGAACCAACACCATTGTAAATACAACCCATATTTATTTTCCCCTTTGTACTTTAACTATTTGCACATAATATGACATTTGAAATGTCTTTATTATTTTGGAAATTGTGTGAGTGTAATGTTTACTGTTAATTTGTATGGTTTATTATCTAGTTCACTTGCTTTGGCAATGTCAATATATGTTTCCCATGCCAWTAAAGCCCTTCAATTAAATGTTTTTTAAATAATAAGTAGAGAGACACACACCCTCGCTTTACTCACTGCTAGAGAAAACACAAGCCTAATAATGACCCTAAAAAAAGCTGCTGAGGTAGGTAGACTTCTAGGTAGGCTGGTACTCAGTTTGTGTATGCCTGCTGTCTTTGTCTCTCTCTCAGGTTAAGTATCACACAGACATTGGCCTATTTTCACTTTGCATGAGGGACATACTACTCCCTCACGCCCTACTACCCCATCCCTGTTATCGACAAACACACAACACAGGAAGGGTTGGTGACAGCGGTGTCTGTGTCTGTGCATCCAGTACGTCAGAATGATATGAACAAATTTATGGTGGATTTGCCGGGTAGGAGGTGAATGGTCTGCGTAAGAATGAGTGTATGTGTGGATGAACAGAGGGAGCAGTAGTGAGACAGACTGACAGTTTAAGTGCTACTATAAAACAGATTTGGGGTCATTGACTTTGCTTGGCTGGGTTGGGAGTAAGGAGTATGAGGGAACTGGGAAAGAGGGGGGAGAAGGAGGGAGGGGTAGTGAACATTTTTTTTTTTTGAGCAGGCCACTAAAAGTATATTGTGGGTTGCTCTGGGAATTACAGATTAACATATGAAATATTAATATTACACTAATACTCTGATTGATTAATAACCCTTAGTTTTCACAAATCCTCCAACCGGGATTTGGCATTAGTAAGGCACTGTAGATATCAACATTTAGCCTAGGCMTAGGGGAGTTAAGGACAAAACCAGTCAGATAAAGGATCAATGCTTCCTGTAGTTAACTACATAGACCTGCTGTATCTACATAGACCTGCTGTACCATCTCGCCTTTTTCATACCAACTCCCAAATAATGTAGCTTACATGGTAGTAAATGATGGAAGGAAAATAAAAACGGAATAACTGAATAGATTCCTTCATAAAACATGGGAAGAAAGGGCTGTAAATTGAAATTATAATAAAACAKCGCGTAGAAATTCCTTAGCCCGCATCGTCACTGATGAAGCCTGATTCCCGATGGCCTACAAGGCGAGTATGTTTCCCATAGCATCGCTACAGCCTGGGCGTTTTCTCAGCGTGAAAATACACAACTCCACATTTTACACATCCCGACGTCTCACATTATATTACAATCATCTCCCAAACATGACCGCATCGCTGGTCTCACGCACACACACAGGATGAGGGAATTCTCTTCGTTTATCAATGAGGTTCTTACCCGTCCCCGACCACCACACATTTAATTGCTTGCATTTGCAAAGGTCTAGGCAGTTTCAGAAAGCCTACAGAAGTGGTTGCTGTATCTCACAATGAGCGCTAGCAGTGATTTAGATCTGAAGCGGGTCAGTCCGCTCTGCTTTCGAGCCGCAGTGAAAAGGGTCGGTGACGAGAGACGCCTGAAAACACCAGAAAAGACAGAGCATACTTAAAGGGCCAGTGAGCATCAGAAGTCAATTTTCCCCTTTCTCTTGTTTGAGGAGTTTGTATTTTACCCAGTGTTTCGACAACAACCATGGATTAAAAAGACGGAATCTTTGTTGACAATTTAGCCAAAAATGTATGCAATAATTTTGAAATCCCCCCAAAACATTATTGATAAGATGCACAGTATCAATCAAAAAACTGCAGTGCAATTTTGTTTTTTTAAATAGTACATTACACACCATTAAATGTTTGATTTGTTGAATTGGCAATACAAGCTTAAAATATGATATGTAAATTATTCATTGTCAGTTATTGATATCAGAGACTACATCTTCAAATCTGATGTAGTAGCGTGTGAACACAAAAATGTATTACCTCTCATTCCAAAATCCAGGGCATTAATATAGAGAGAATGTGTTTCCACTGCTCCAGAGTCCAATGGCAGCTCTAGCAGGGCAGAAATTTGACAAACTGACTTGTTGGAAAGGTGGCATCCTATGACGGTGCAACGTTGAAATTCATTGAGCTCTTCAGTACAGGCCATTCTACTGCCAATGTTTGTCTATGGAGATTGCATGGCTGTGGGCTCGATTTTATACACCTGTCAGCAACGGGTCCAGCAACGAAATAGCCGAATCCACTAATTTGAAGGGGGTTTGATGGGAATGTCCACATACTTTGAGTATAGCTGGCTCTCTGGGCCTCGTCCTCTCTCATCCTCTGAATCTCTGCCTCTCTCAGTCTCAGCTTCTCAAACAGAGATGGGATCTCATTCTCCTTATCCAGGATGGCCTCTCTGTGGTTACTGACCAGCACTGTGGGAGAACATGTCACACTCATACAATCACAAACCAATGCAGACAAACACTGGGGAGATGTTTCATTCAAGTGGATGGGATTGTATAAGAGAGAGAAGGACAGGAGGGAAAATAACAGAAGATGGTTCATAGACTGGAGGACAGAGAGAGAGGAGAAATAGATATACAAAGAGGGAGAGTAACAGAGTGACAGAGAGAGAGAGAAGAGAAGAGAAAGGAAGGACAGAGGAAGGAAAAAATAAAATATAAAGACAGAAAGAGACTGCATACCTTTCATCTCTCTCCAGAGCAGCGATGTTCTCCTTCAGTCCTCCCTGAGCAGTACTTTCGGCCTGCAGGTGTCCTATCTGCTCCTTTAGCTCCACTCTGACCTGGCAACCTTCTCCTGGTCCTTACCAGACCTGGCTAACCTCCGCAGCCATCTCCTGGTCCTTACCAGCCCTCGCTACCCTCTGCAACCATCTCCTGGTCTTACCAGACAACTACTGAAGGTGGGAGAGGACAAATTCTCTATATTACACTAGAAAGCAAATATTACCATCCTAGTAAACACACAACCACCACACAACTTTGTCTCTGCCCTTACTCACATGAACATCATTCAGTGCTGAAAATTCACCAACCTGATTATGTCAATCAGTACAAATCAATGTCAGTTATTAGAATCATATTTCCCCAGACAAATGTGATTCTTATTAGACAACTACACTGTACTTGATCTAGGAGTTGTTTCCGTGTGTATAGTTGGTAATTTTGTGCCAGTGGTCTCTCTGACACATTCCCAATCAGACCTGCTGCATCTCCTCTATCCTGCGTCGTATTCCGTCTGTCTCGATGCTCTGCTGTCTGCTATGGTCTGTTTCTGCTGGGAGCAGTGGCTCTGGGACTCATCATGAGACTGACACAACTTCTCCTCTAACCCACTCACACACTGCTGCAGCTCAGACAGAGGGAAGGAGGGYAAGGGAGAGAGATAGGAAAGAGGTGATTAACCACATTGTTACTGCTTTTCCAATGCTCAAGCACATACAAAGCGAGACAGAGGGACAGGCCGACAGACACACAGGTGTATAACGAACCTCCTCCAGGTGAACCTCAGCCCGCACCTTTCCCAGTTCCTTCTCTGACTGGCTTCTCTCTGTAACACAGACAGCCTTGGCCCTGCTCAACTCCTATAGAACAGAAACAGTTACCCAGACTGCCTTGGCCCTGCTCAACTCCTATAGAACAGAAACACAGTTACCCAGACTGCCTTGGCCCTGCTCAACTCCTATAGAACAGAAACACAGTTACCCAGACTACCTTGGCCCTGCTCAACTCTTGCAGGACAGGGACACTCAGTTACACTTCCATGCCGTGTCATCTGGGAACACTTACAGTTGAGGGTTTCTAAACCATCCATTACAGCAAGAGGCTTTGGTATTCCTGGAGGTGATACATTATTAAAACATCAAATATAAAGTGCTCTGTACTGGGTCATATACTGTCTAGGAGCTGCTTGGACTCCTATATAGCTCCTCTGTAGTTTGGACCCCTCTATAGTTCCTCTGTGGTTTGTTACCAGTATTCTCCTCCTCCCTTTCAGTCCCTCTGTTCCTCTCCAGATGCTCTGTGCTTCTTCAATCCCTCCTCCGCCCCTCAGTCCTTCTTTTCCTCTTTCTTTTGTTCCTCCCTGGACCCTCCTCTCCTACCCGCACTGTGCTGTTGCCCTGGCCTGATGGAGCTGTGGGGTGAAATGGGAAACAAGTGAGAACTTTAGGTTACGACCATAACCCCGGTTCTCTGAAAGTATGAGTGAGGTATTTCACTTATGGGATACGTTCCCAGCGTATTCGTCAGAAGCCTTCATTACACTATGCCAGCTATGATTGGTTGGATGTCGAGATGTGTGCGTCGGGGAGTGGCGTCCCTCCTACCCTTTACATGGGCTCCCGAGTGGCGCAGTGGTCTAAGGCACTGCATCTCAGTGCTAGAGGTGTCACTACAGACCCTTGTTCGATTCCAGTCTGTATCACAACCGGCCGTGATTGGTAGTCCCATTTGGCGGCTAACGATTGGTCCAGCGTCGTCCGCGTTAGGGTTTGGCCGGGGGGTTTGGCTGGGGTAGGCCGTCATTGTAAATAAGAATTTGTTTTTAACTGACATCCCTAGTTAAATAACATTTAAAAAATAATATATAACCCTATAAAAAAGGTCAGATGCAGAGTCTCTGAATCATTCAAAATAAGCAACACCTCTTCCTCGCTCATGCAAGGAGGGTGGTCTGGTGAAATACATCACTCATTCTATCAGAGAACCGGTTTTACGGTCGTAACCTCAAGTTCTCTTTCAAGTACAATATTCGTTTCGGTATTTCACTTATGAGATATACTGACTCCTGTACTGCCAGACAAGATCATCCTGACAAACAACTGCCCCGTGACGTTGCTTATCCTGACGACCGTCTGCCTAGTGACGCTGCTTATCCTGACGACCGACTGCCCCGTGACGCCGCTCATTCTGACGACCAACTGCCCTGTGACGTCGCTCATCATGATGACCGACTGCCCCGTGACATCGCTCATCCTGATGACCGACTGCCCCACGGTCGTCAGGATAAGCAACGTCACGGGGCAGTTGTTTGTCAGGATGATCTTGTCTGGCAGTACAGGGGTCAGTATATCCCATAAGTGAAATACCGAAACGAATATTGTGTTGAATATGGTTGAATATGGTGAATATGGTGTTGAACGCTGAGCTATAGTCAATGAACAGCATTCTCACATAGGTGGTCCTTTTGTCCAGGTGAGAAAGGGCAGTGTGGAGTGAAATTGAGATTGTGTCATCTGTGGATCTGTTGGGGTGGTATGCGAATTGGAGTGGGTCTAGGGTGTCCGGGAGGATGCTGTTGATGTGAGCCATCACCAYCCTTTCAAAGCACTTCATGGCTACAGACGTGAGTGCCACGGGGCAGTAATCTTTTAGTCAGATTACCTTCGCTTCCTTGGGCACAGGGACTATGGTGGTCTGCTTGAAACATGTAGGTATTACAGACTCGGACAGSGAGAATTCGTCTGGCCCAGCGGCTTTGTGAATGTTGACCTGTTTAAAGGTTTTGTTCACATCGGCTACCGAGAGCGTTATCACACAGCTGGTGCTCTCATGCATGCTTCAGTGTTGATTGTCTAGAAGCGAGCATAAAATGCATTTAGCTCYTCTGGCAGGCCTGCGTCACTGGGTAGCTCGCATCTGGGTTTCCCTTTGTAGTCCGTAATAGTTTTCAAGSCCTGCCACATCCGACGAGCGTCAGAGCCGGTGTAGTAGGATTCAATCTTAATCCTGTATTGACACTGCTTGTTTGATGGTTCATCTGAGGGCATAGCGGGATTTCTTACTAGCGTCCGGATTAGCCTCCCGCTCCTTGAAAGAGGCAGCTCTAGCCTTTGGCTCGATGTGGATGTTGCCTGTAATCCATGGCTTCTGGTTGGGATATGTACTGTACGTACAGTCACTGTGGGGATGACGTCGTCGATGCACTTATTGATGATGCCGATGACTGATGTGGTGTACTCCTCAAGGCCATTGGATGAATCCCGTAACATATTCCAGTCTGTGCTAGCAAAACAGTCCTGTAGTGTAGCATCTGCGTCATCTGCTCTCAGTGACTGGAGATACACACTGCTCCACATAATAAGTCTCTGTGCCAGTGTGTGTAAGTGAGGGGATCGTAGTCCCCCTTGTCTGTTTATGTAAATCACAACGGTGGTATTGTCTGTTCTGAATAGAACATGTCGAACCTCCAGAATTGGGAGAAATTACTTTAATGTAGGGACACTGCAAGGATTTCCAGGCAGTTTATGTTTGTAGAACGGAGATGGGGTCCCCATGCCCGGTTAACCGTTCTGCCCTTGTGGGTCGCACCGCAACCCGAGAGAGATGCGTCCGTCGTGACTACCTTTCTCACTAAAACAGTTCCCATCTGGACACCCTTTGACAGAAACTGAGATCTGTACACGGTCTGTCTCTTATACACATCTAGATGTGTATAAGAGACAATGTTATTGCGGGTGTAGTGAAATGCTTGTAAACGTATGTTTGTGACGTATTAAGCACAGACCTAGAGAAGAGACCCAGCGCTGAAACCCTCTCCTATTCAAGTGTCCTAATAGAATGACTACGAAAGCCGATGCCATCAAACCTAGCAGCTGTCTCTTATACACATCTAGATGTGTATAAGAGACAGGCACATGTTATTGCGGGTGTAGTGAAATGCTTGTAAACGTATGTTTGTGACGTATTAAGCACAGACCTAGAGAAGAGACCCAGCGCTGAAACCCTCTCCTATTCAAGTGTCCTAATAGAATGACTACGAAAGCCGATGCCATCAAACCTAGCAGCCTTAAGCATGTTTTGAAAGAGATCATGATCTCTCTGCGAAACAGTGCTTGGCAATTCTGGAATGTTCTTATATGTTCCACTGAGAGACAAGCTTTGAACGATACCTAATCTAGGGTTAGACCTAGGAAAGAGATTGTTTGTGTGCGAATCAGAACGCTATTGTCACGACTTCCGCCGAAGTCTGTCCCTCTCCTTGTTAGGGCGGCGTTCGGCGGTCGACGTCACCGGCCTTCTAGCCATCGCCGATACACTTTTCATTTTCCATTTGTTTTGTCTTTGTCTTACACACCTGGTTTCAATTCCCCAATTACTTGTTCATTATTTAACCCTCTGTTCCCCCATCTTTGTTTGTGAGTAATTGTTTGTATGTAATACGGTCCGTTATGTGGGCTCGTTTTATTGTATTGTATTTGTCTATTTTTGAGTAAATTACGTTTATTTACTCATGTCTGCTGTCGTGCGCCTGACTCCTCTACACAAGCTACACACAGATCGCATTACAGCTATTTACTGTGTTTATTTTGAAACCTAGAAATGTCAGGTATTCCAAGAGCAGCTAACTTTGTTCCAAGACATCCTGTCTTGATTGAGAGCACAGCAGCCAATCGTCTAAGTACATCATCACCCGAATGCCCCTCTCTCTGAGTGGAGCTATGGCTCCGTCGGTACACTTCGTAAAAACCTGAGGTGATAGTGAGATGCTGGGAGGACCAGAAATTCATAGATTACACCTTGAAAAGCGAATCTGAGAAATGTCCTGTGAGGAGGGTATATTGAGATGTGAAAGTAAGCACCCTTCAGGTTGACAGATATGAACCAATCACCTGGGCGCACAGAACGTAGCAGAGCAGTGTGTCAACATTCTGAACATGTACTTTCTCATGTGCCTGTTCAGAGCACGTAGATCTAGGATCGGGCGTATGCCGCCCCCATTTGAGCAAGTCCTGAAAATCAGATTTATTGAATTKTCCATTTGGTCTATATTAAAGGGCACTTCATTTRATATAACAGGCTTTTAAAATGCCATATTTGTGCACAATTTCTACTATATCAAAGGAACGCAAAAGGCACTCATTTCATGGAATGACCCAGTAAACGTTAAGTTCTGCCCATTAAACGTTGGTTGCAATGCTCTCATCAAGTTTGTTTGTTTATTTGTCAAATGCCCATGAAAGACACAGAGTCACTACATGACAGATAATGTAATATGTTTGTAGTCATTTTTGTAGTAATTTAAAAGCATGTTAGTGCTTTTGGTGTGTCAAGTACAATAAAAATGCATTTGACAAAATGTATTTTAGAGGCGGCAGAATTAGAATACTTGGAGGCGTGGCTTGTTGAGGCGTTGCTTTCTCTTAGTGCTTTTGGGCTTCCAATGAAATGGATTGTCAGGCCAGTTCATGTGTTATGTTGTGTTCTATGATTAAAAGCTTTGCTTGTATACTGCCAGTTCTGCAGTTTTAATGAGACTGTCACGCCTGCTCCCGTTCTTCCCCCCTGGCGCTCTAGGGTGCCAGGCTGCCCTCTGCATTACGCACTCCTGTCACCATCATTTACGCACACCTGCCTTCCCTCGTCACACGCTTCAGCGATATTGGACTCACCTGGAGTCACTCAATCACCTGTTTATTACCTCCCCTATATTTGTCAGTTCCCCAGCTCTGTTCCCCGCTGCTGCATTGTTTGTCATATGTCCGTGTTACCTGTGTGCTGACGCTGTTCCTGTCTTGTTCTATGTCTGTTCCCGAATAAATGTCTGACTCCCCGTACCTGCTTCTCCTGTCCGGCGTTGGTCCTTACAGAGACTGATGTGATACTGAAGAGCCTGTTAAAGTTAAATTGTTGAGTCAACATTGTGTTACAATATGATATGGCCAGATCTTCATACTTGCTATACATTTTTATAAAATAATATATTTATTACAACATACACGTCGGAATACATGTTGGAATATATTTTATACAACATTTCCAAATACATCAAAACATTTTTTTTGCAAATATATCGATAAATACATGTGAAAATATATTCTAAAATATATTCTTGAATGTATTTCTGAATGTATTTTGAAATACATTAAAAACATTTTACAATGCGTTTAACATATATTGTAATATGCATTTTATACACATTTATATAAACATTTTAAATGCATTCCGTGATATATGTTGGAATGTATTTGAAATGTATACAAAAAATGTTTTAAATACATTATATGGGCCAAATTTAAAATACATGTGTAAAACAAAATATATATATAAAAAAATGTGTATGGGCCCCCTCCTAAAAAGGCCTACCGGTAGTATGGGCTCCAGTATTCAAACATCAAGCTTTGAACGAGATACAGAGAACACAAGATATAATGTACAATCGACACACACATACTGTACATACCACCCCACACACCAAACCATGTTGCATGGTCTCAGTGGGGTAGTTAATGGTAAAGTGACCTGGGACCTGGGTTCTCTGCCATGGCTTTAGCTTAATGGCTCAGTAATCTGTTACTGAGACATTAGTGGTTTATCATTAGCCAGAGCTTGTCCCTTTGTTTGACTTACACTCTCAGACAGAAACCTGTACACACCTCCACTCTTTGAGTAACATTTAGGATCTTATGCACCTCCTGATCTTGGATCTCTTTAGCCTGGTTGAGATTTCTAAGACTTCACATGGAAAGCTTTATGGATCGGTATGCTACAGACTGAGAGGCTTCTTTCCCTCTTCCTTCAAATCATTAACTTCTGGAGGATTACTTGTCTTGACACCCTGGTGCCCATTTAGATTGTGGATAGTCTCCTTGGTCCTCCACTGAGGATGTTGACTTTCTCTCCCTGTGGTCTAACTTCTGTGATGGATGATGTACTGATCTGTGGAGCTGAGCATTCCACCCTGTCTGAAAAGAAGCAGCTTTGTTTGACCTGAAATTGGGTTTGTCTCGAAAGACAAAGGGAAAGAGAGAGACAAAGACTCTTATTTAAACCTAGAGGAGGGAGAGAGAGGTATCAGTTTGGGCTTAGGCTGTTGTGAGGTCAGTTTGTGTTTCAGCATCCTTCACACTCTGACACATAAACAGAGGAACTTGGGCCCGAAGGTTTTGAGGGGCTCATCTGAGGCAAAGTCCAGAGGGAAGATCTAAAGCTATGAGTGAGGTTGTTTTTAAAGCTTGGTTCAGAGTGAAAATTCACTCTGTTTAGCAACACACAATGGACTTAGCGCTAGACTAGTTTGATAGACCGACAGAAAGGTTAGGTGTGTAGGAATGGGAACCCTAAGAGGTATCAGTGATCCATGGGAGGTCTACGAGAGGGAAACCTCCAGCAGCAGCTCTTGGTGAGTTTTGTATTTTAAGAACAATATAAAGGATATAACTCAAGATTTTAAATAAAGTCTACATTCATATTTTATGTTTAGCATTAGTAGAAGTTGACACGTCAGCTTTTGTATTCCGGCTTAAATTTTTCTGAATCCTGTTATTTCAATTCCACAGATAATAATGTTATCAAAATATCATTATCATCAACAGAACCATTTTTTTTACAATTTCTATATGAAAATATCTCTCAGAGTAGAGCTAATTAAAGTATTTTTCCAAACCCTTTTGGAGTAAAAAATGTCTCATTGACTGCATATCAATGATTACCTGGCTGTGCGGTGAGTTGATCGTGAGAACTACCCTGATCTAAAAGGAGCACTCATGCGTGCSTTGATGAACCAGGAAGAGGGAGGAGAATGTGGAGACATGACCGATTTTCCTGGGGTTTCCCATGGCAACATGGCCACACAAGGCTTGTCCTCATCAAGGTTGGCGACACACGATATGGGGGTTTTGGTCCTAGCAGTCTCCCTCACCCTCTCAAATCTCTCTTCAAGAACCTCTTAAATCCATACAATACAAAGAAAGCAAGCCTACCACAGCAAATCAAGCYCTTGGTTAGTTCACTATAAAGGCATTTTTAAATCAAATACTTTTAGTAAGTTGAACTCAGTGTCAATGAAAAGTCATTATTACTTAATGTTTATGTGGTAATGACTCAAATCTAAATGAGAAGTTGCATCAKCTCTATTATTTTAAGTTATAATAACAAATTGATAACATCAAAATGTTGGCTGGCTAAATCCCCAAGCTGTCCCTCATACCATCATGGTCACCTAATCATCCCCAGCTTACAATTGGCTCATTCATCCCCCTCCTCTCCCCTGTAACTATTCCCCAGGTCGTTGTTGTAAATGAGAAAGTGTTCTCAGTCAACTTACCTGGTAAAATAACGGTAAAATAAAGAAATAAAAAGTATTGTAGTCTGAAATTGGTCACAAAGTGTGCAGTCTCACTGCTGCCACAGGGGTGTGCTATATGTTCATATTCTGTAAGACTTTCATATTATGCAGTAGTACTCTCAATAATGATCAGTATATGAATCTACACCACCGTTCAAAAGTTTGGGGTCACTTGGAAATGTCCTTGTTTTTGAAAGAAAAGCAAAAAAAATGTCCATTAAAATAACATCAAATTGATCAGAAATACAATGTAGACATTGTTAATGTTGTAAATGACTATTGTAGCTGGAAACGGCAGATTTTTTTATGAAATATCTACATACTACTCCACTCCACAGTGATGCAGGCCAGAATGCCTGTATTCAGGAGGAACTCAGACTTAAACACCTGCTGTTGCTGAGGGATGCATTTACCCGTCGCACAACCTCGGACAGGGGGTCCCGGCAGAGTTGGAGAGGTGCACGGAAAAAGGGAGGAGGTGAAAGAGGGATGAGTCTGGAGGAGTTCCAGAATGCTCTGAGTGCTGTGATTGGTCCAGACAGCCAGAGCGGATGGCTGGAGAGGGTCTTCAATGAGGTGACTATGACTCTTTGTTACATCAAATCAAATCAAATGTATTTATATAGCCCTTCTTACATCAGCTGATATCTCAAAGTGCTGTACAGAAACCCAGCCTAAAACCCCAAACAGCAAGCAATGCAGGTGTAGAAGCACGGTGGCTAGGAAAAACTCCCTAGAAAGGCCAAAACCTAGGAAGAAACCTAGAGAGGAACCAGGCTATGAGGGGTGGCCAGTCCTCTTCTGGCTGTGCCATACAGTTTAACTGTTTTTTGTTAGTTTACCCTTAGGAAATAAGAACATGTTCTCATTTCCAATAGATTGACGTGTCATGTGATGGCTATGTGGAGTGGGAGGACCTGTGTAGCTACCTGCTGCAGCAGTGCAGAGAGAGAGACCACACCTCCAGGCCAAGAGACGCTCTACTAGACACTGAGCCACTCATCAAACACTGCTCACACAACAAGGTGAGGGACACTCTAGTCATTGCTTATAGAGTGTGTTAATAACTATGTAATAACTATGTAATAAGTAGTTAATTGCTCATACTGTATGTTCATTCATAAGTATGCAGCAGTCTCCATTGACCTCTATTTCTCTTTCTCTCATCAGCCACTCTCTCACTTCACCTCTAAACTTTTCTCTTCTCCCCCTTACAGCAGGAGCCCACAATCTGTGTAGTGGCTGTTCCCCATCCTCCCCCCCTCCGCTACGTCAGTGTCAGTAAGGGGGGGCTGCTGACTGTGTGGAACAACCGACTACAAGTCCTCAAGACTCTGGAGGTGCGTGAGCTGATAAGCCACACACACACACACTCACTCACTCACAAAGACAGACACACACTCACTTTCTCTCTTTRTTCSATGTATCTCCTCAGCTGGCTGGAGACCCTGCAGAGCAAGGGGTTAACAGAAGGAGGTTCAGGGGCTGGACCACTGATTCGTCTACATGTCCACAAGGACGCTGTAGCAACCAGCAGCATGGACCTCCACTTTGTTGACGTGTCCACGGCCAGCTGCTTTGAGGACATCCACTTGTTTGGTATCTAACCAACTGTTAGAAAGACTCAAAGTAGAACTTTTGTTTTTGCAATCAGTTCAATTTCTGACTTTATGTCCCTTTTGTTCTCTCATCTCTGAACAGGTTTCTGACTTTATGTCCCTGTTGTTCTCTCATCTCTGAACAGGGTTCTGACTTTATGTCTCTGCTGTTCTCTCATCTCTGAACAGGTTTCTGACTTTATGTCCCTGGTTTCTCTCATCTCTGAACAGGGTTCTGACTTTATGCCCTGCTGTTCTCTCATCTTTGAACAGGGTTCTGACTTTATGTCCCTGTTGTTCTCTCATCTCTGAACAGGGTTCTGACTTAGTGTCCTTTGTCTCTCATCTCTGAACAGGGCTGAACTTTATGTCCCTGTTGTTCTCTCATCTCTGAACAGGTTTCTGACTTTATGTCCCTGTTTCTCTAATCTCTGAACAGGTTTTCTGACTTTATGTCCCTGTTGTTCTCGTCATCTTTGAACAGGGTTCTGACTTTATGTCCCTGTTGTTCTCTCATCTTTAAACAGGGTTCTGACTTAATGTCCCTGTTGTTCTCTCATCTCTGAACAGGTTCTGACTTTATGTCCCTGTTGTTCTCTCATCTCTGAACAGGGTTCTGACTTTATGTCCCTGTTGTTCTCTCTCTCTCTGAACAGGTTCTGACTTTATGTCCCTGTTGTTGTCTCATCTTTGAACAGGGTCTGACTTTATGTCCCTGTTGTTCTCTCATCTCTGAACAGGGTTCTGACTTTATGTCCCTGCTGTTCTCTCATCTCTGAACAGGTTTCTGACTTTATGTCCCTGTTTCTCTCATTCTCTGAACAGGTTTCTGACTTTATGTCCCTGTTGTCTCTCATCTCTGAACAGGGTTCTGACTTTATGTCCCTGTGTTCTCTCATCTCTGAACAGGGTTCTGACTTTATGTCCCTGTTGTTCTCTCATCTCTGAACAGGGTTCTGACTTTATGTCCCTGTTGTTCTCTCATCTCTGAACGAGTTCTGACTTATGTCCCGTTGGTCTCTCATCTCTGAACAGGGTTCTGATTTTTGTCCCTGTTGTTCTCTCATCTCTGAACAGGTTCTGACTTAGTGTCCTTGTTCTCTCATCTCTGAACAGGGTTCTGACTTTATGTCCCTGTTGTTCTCTCATCTCTTGAACAGGGTTCTGACTTTATGTCCCTGTTGTTCTCTCATCTCTGAAACAGGGGTTCTGACTTTATGTCCTGTTGTTGTCTCATCTTTTGAACAGGGTTCTGACTTTAGTCCTGTTTGCTCTCATCTCTGAACAGGGTTCTGACTTTATGTCCCTGCTGTTCTCTCATCTCTGAACAGGTTCTGACTTTATGTCCCTGTTGTTCTCTCATCTCTGAACAGGTTTCTGACTTTTATGTCCCTGTTGGTCTCTCATCTCTGAACAGGGTTCTGACTTTATGTCCCTGCTGTTCTCTCTCTCTGAACAGGGTTCTGACTTTAGTCTCCTGTTGTTCTCTCATCTCTGAACAGGGTTCTGACTTTATGTCCCCTGTTGTTCTCTCATCTCTGAACAGGGTTTCTGACTTTATGTCCCTGTTGGTCTCTCATCTCTGAACAGGGTTCTGACTTTTTTGTCCCTGTTGTTTTCTCATCTCTGAACAGGGTTCTGACTTTATGTCCTGTGTTCTCTCAATCTCTAACAGGGTTCTGACTTTATGTCCATGTTGTTCTCTCATCTCTGAACAGGGTTCTGACTTTATGTCCCTGTTTGCTCTCATCTCTGAACGGTTCTGACTTAAGTCCCTGTTGTTCTCTCATCTCTGAAACAGGTTCTGACTTATGTCCCTTACTGTTCTCTCATCTCTGACAGGTTTCTGACTTTATGTCCCTGTTGTTCTCTCATTCTGAACAGGGTTTCTGACTTTATTCCTGTTGTTCTCTGCATCTCTGAACAGGTTTCTGACTTTATGTCCCTGTTGTTCTCTCATCTCTGAACAGGGTTCTGACTTTATGTCCCTGTTGTTCTCTCATCTCTGAACAGGTTTCTGACTTTATGTCCCTGTTGTTCTCTCATCTCTGAACAGGGTTCTGACTTATGTCCCTGTTGTTCTCTCATCTCTGAAACAGGGTTCTGACTCTTATGTCCCCTGTTGTTCTCTCACTCTCTGAACAGGTTCTGACTTTATGTCCCTGTTGTTCTCTCATCTCTGAACAGGGTTCTGAACTTTATGTCTGTTGTTCTCTCATTCTGAACAGGGTTCTGACTTTATGTCCCTGTTGTTCTCTCATCTCTGAACAGGGTTCTGACTTTATGTCCCTGTTGTTCTCTCATCTCTGAACAGGGTTCTGACTTTATGTCCCTGTTGTTCTCTCATCTCTAAACAGGGTTCCCCAATGTTCCAACCTCTCTCTGCTACTGGCATGACATAAAGGTACGGCTTCAGTACTCTGTCAAACTAACATACATTTGACTCATTCTAAACGTTCAATTACTTGTCTTTTCATGAACCATGATGGATGTTTTTATAGTTATGGTAGTTATGTTCACATTGTCTTCCCCTGAGATCTGTTGTATCCCTCCCAGTCTCCAGGGGGGCGCTCTTTGCTGCTGTGGGGAGATGAAAAGGGAGGGATCCATCTGTTGTGGTTCCTTCAACTCCACAATGGACTGTTTGAGAGCCCCTTCACTGAGGACAATGTCCCACAGAGGATTTACATGCAGGTAGGCCCCATTCACTCTTCATTCACTCTGTGCTGGACTGAAACAAAAACTGGCACAGTTATAATGCCAATAGCCTAGAGGTTAGAGAGACAGACCAGCAGCCTGAAGTTTGGGTGTTCAAGCCCCGGACTGGGTGGCTGAACTGGCAACCCACGTTCCATATCCTGCCGCTGTGTCCTTGAGCAAGTCACTTAATCAAATATCAAATCAAATTGTATTTGTCATATGCGCCGAATACAACAGGTGTAGACCTTACATTGAAATGCTTACTTACAAGCCCTTAACCAACAATGCCGTTTTAAGAAAAATAGGTGTTAAGTTTAAAAAAACAAATAACTAAAGAGCAGCAGTAAAATAACAGTAGCGAGGCTATATACAGGGGGTACAGGTACAGAGTCAATGTGCGGAGGCTGTAACGCTTGTCGTGGTTGGAAGAGGAGGACCAAAGTGCAGCGTGGTACATATTCATAATCATTTAATAAAGAATGAATACCGAACAAAAACAACAAACCGACAAACGAACAGTTCCGTCAGGTGCAAACAAAAACAKTAAACAGAAAATAATCACCCACAACARACAATAAAAAAGGCTACCTAATATGGCTCCCAATCAGAGACAACGACTGACACCTGCCTCTGATTGAGAACCATACTAACCCCAACACATAGAAATCTACCAACAGAACAAAACATAGAAAAACAACATAGAATGCCCACCCCAACTCACTCCCTGACCAAACTAAAATAAAGACATAACAAAGAAACTAAGGTCAGAACGTGACAGAGGCACAGTTTAGTCGAGGTAATTTAGGTAATATGTACATGTAGGTAGAGTTAAAGTGACTATGCATAGGTATTAAACAGAGAGTAGCAGCAGCGTAAAAGAGGGGGGGCAATGCAAATAGTCTGGGTAGCCATTTGATAAACTGTTCTGGCGTGAGTGTTCAAGAAGCCTTTTGGACCTAGACTTGGCGCTCCGATACCGCTTGCTGTGCGACAGCAGAGAGAACCATCTATGGATAGGGTGGCTGGAGTCTTTGACAATTTGTAGGCCATTCCTTTGACACCACCTGGTATAGAGGTCCTGGATGGCAGGAAGCTTAGCCCCAGTGATATACTGGGCCATACGCACTACGCTCTGTAGTGCCTTGCGGTCGGTGGCCGGGCAGTTTCCATAACAGGCAGGGATGCAACCATTCAGGATGCTCTCAATGGTGCAGTTGTAGAACTTTTTGAGGAKCTGAGGACCAATGCTAAATCTTTTCAGTCTCCTGAGGGGCAATAGGCTTTGTCGTGCCCTCTTCACAACTGTCTTGGTGTGTTTGGACAATGATAGTTTGTTGGTGAAGGTTGTTGTCCTGGCACCACACGGKCAGATCTCTGACCTCCTCCCTGGCTGTCTCATCGTTGTCGGTGATCAGGCCTACCACTGTTGTGTCGTTGGCAAACTTAATGATGGTGTTGGAGTCATGCCTGGCCATGCAGTCATGAGTGAACAGCGAGTACAGGTGGGGACTGAGCACAGACCCCTGAGGGGCCCCTGTGTTGAGGATCAGCGTGGCAGATGCGTTGTTACCTACCCTTACCACATGGGGCGGCCCGTCAGGAAGTCCGGGATCCAGTTGCAGAGGGAGGTGTTTAGTCCCAGGGTCCTTAGCTTAGTGAGGGGACTATGGTGTTGAACACTGAGCTGTAGTCAGTGAATAGCATTCTAACATAGGTGTTCCTTTTGTCCAGGTGGGAAAGGGCAGTGTGGAGTGCAATAGAGATTGCATCATCTGTGGATCTGTTAGGGCGGTATGCAAATTGGAGTGGGTCTAGAGTTTCTGGGATAATCGTGTTGATGTGAGCCATGACCAGCCTTTCAAAGCACGTTATGGCTACAAACGTGAGAGCTACGGGTCGGTAGTCATTTAGGCAGGTTACCTTAGTGTTCTTGGGCACAGGGACTATGGTGGTGTGCTTGAAACATGTTTGGTATTACAGACTCAGTCAGGGACATGTTGAAAATGTCAGTGAAGACACTTGCTAGTTGGTCAGCGCATGCTCGGAGTCCACGTCCTGGTAATCCGTCTGGCCCTGCTGCCTTGTGAATGTTGAGCACTTTAAAGGTCTTACTCACATCAGCTACGGAGAGCGTGATCACGCAGTCGTCCAGAACAGCTGATGCTCTCATGCATGCTTCAGTGTTGCTTGCCTCGAAGCGAGCATAGAAGTAATTTAGCTTGTTCGGTAGGCTCGTGTCACTGGGCAGCTCACGACTGTCCTTCCCTTTGTAGTCTGTAATAGTTTGCTAGCCCTGCCACATCCGACGAGCGTCGGAGCCAGTGTAGTACGATTCAATCTTAGTCCTTTATTGACGCTTTGCCTGTTTGATGGTTCGTCGGAGTGCATTTCTTCCGGGTTAGAGTCCCGCTCCTTGAAAGCTGCAGCTCTACCCTTTAGCTCAGTGCAGATGTTGCCTGTAATCCATGGCTTCTGGTTGGGGTATGTACGTACAGTCACTGTGGGGACGACYTCATCAATGCACTTATTGATGAGACCAGTGACTGATGTGGTGTACTCCTCAATGCCATCAGAAGAATCCCAGAACATATTCCAGTCTGTGCTAGCAAAACAGTCCTGTAGCTTAGCATCTGCGTCATCTGAGCACTTCTTTATTGACCGAGTCACTGGTGCTTCCTGCTTTAATTTTTGCTTGTACGCAGGAATCAGGAGGATATAATTATGCCCCCATTGCTCTCTATCCAGGGGCGCTGCACTGACCTGTGCCTCTAAATGTGTGTCTGGGGGATGTTGGGAAAGGCAAAAGACAAAAGGACGTTCCAACCAATGGACAGTAAAATCTGTTCTGTAACCTTGCTGCGTGTGTTACGGGCACTTCTAGGGTAGTTATTTGTCTTGGTACTGTGTTATGTGTTCCTTGGTACCAAAAGTTAATGTGTGTTCTTCAGATTTCTGCTGGACCAGGGTTGGTTTACTGGTATTTTATTTGACTAGGCAAGTCAGTTAAGAACAAATTCTTATTTACAATGACGGCCTATCCTGGCCAATTGTACGCCGCCCTATTGGACTCCCAATCACGGCCAGATGTGATGCAACCTGGATTCGAACCAGATACTGTAGTGATGCCTCTTGTACTGAGATGCAGTGCCTTAGACCACTGAGCCACTCGGGAGCCCAAATTATGGTGAGAACATGTCTCCTAACAGGATATTGGTGACCACAGCCGCCTAGTCTCCTACCAACACATCCCCACAGTCCACCAGGAACCAATCAACAGGATCCTTTTCGAGCCCCACACTGACCTCATCATGACATCATCAGGAAGCGACACCTCCTCAGTGGTCATCATGCACGTGTCACTCAGGAGAAAACCCTATGTTTGGAGAATCAATAAGGTAATAATATAACACAGTATCTACACTATTATGAGTATTTCATGTGTTGTTACTATGGAGTACACAATGAAGCCACCATTTATATGGGATTCTACAAAAAGGGTAGCTGTTATTTAAGCAATATGGCCCTCAGAGGGTGTGGTATATGGACAATATACCACGGCTAAGGACTGTTCTTTGGTACGACGCAAAGCGGACCACACACCCCAGAGGTGCCTTATTGCAATTATAAACTGGTTACCAATGTAATTAGAGCAGTACAAATAWCTGTTTTGTCATACTCGTGGTATACGGTCTGATATACCACTGCTGTCAGGCAATCAGTATTCAGGGCTCAACCACCCAGTTTGTAATGTACCATACAGCCTCATTCTTTATCAGATTTGGACTCAAGGTTGGGTTGGATAGTAGACAGAGAATGGCTGAGTGACCTTGCCGCAGGTCAAATTGAAATGTCGGCTCCGACCCATTCAGTTTATGTCATGGTAGCTATCTCCACAAAATAGTAATGGAGGATAATGAATAACCACAGAGGTCAACAGTCACACCGCAGAATGATGAAACTCAACTTGTCTGAATTATTTTGAGTCATAACTGTGTTTTATCTTGCTTACTGTCGCCGAGTCCCACCCTATAACCAATATAAACACACACCACACACACACACACACACACACACACACACACACACACACACACACACACACACACACACACACACACACACACACACACAAAGGATATAATTAACGTTTGCTGGAGAGCAAACATGTAATGTGACTGGCCCTGCTGAGGAAGTGATTAAAGTGGGTGGGGTGTTTTGTATTGGTTGTTATGGCTTCTGAGCAGTGCTCCTATAAAACAGTCTAGCTTTGGTCAGTTGAACAATGAAGCTGTCCTCAACAGTTCACCATTATAAACTAATAGGAAAGGCAGTATTTTTAGAATATTTAGTCACGCTACCTTTTATTTTAGTGACCCACAAATCCTAATTTCCCTTTCTCTAAGTCTGTCTGCTGTCCTGTCTGTCTGTCTGTCTGTCTCTCTTCCTCTGTTCTCTCTCTCCCTCTCCTCCCCCAACCTCTTTCACTCTCTCTCTCTTCTCTCCTTTCTCCCTCCTCCGCAGGGTGTGACGTGCTTTGATTTCAGCAGGTCTCTCAACCTGTTGGTGACGGGTGGTCTGGACCCTGCGGTCAAACTGTGGAACTGCTACATGACCGCTCGGCCAGTCGCGGTCCTGCATGGTCACGGCACCACAGTACTGGACGTGGTCATCTACCAACCACTGGGACAGGTCCTCAGCTACTCCAAAGATGCTGTAAGTCAATAACCACCAGATAGCTTGGCTAGAGACACAACACTGGCCGTAGCTTCACGGGTAAGCTGTAAGCCCTCACCTAAGACAGGTAGAGAGAGGCAAACCTATCCCTAGACTGAAGTACCAGTACTACACCACAAGGTATTCTGTCCTGGCTGTGGCCCAGGTGGTTTTTGTTTTTCACTTTTTGATTCCTTTCAGAAGGGTTTTGTTTACCCACCTGGTTGTCTCTGTGCAGGAGCTTTCAGAAGGGGTTTGTTTACCCACCTGGTTGTCTCTTTGTAGGAGCTTTCAGAAGGGATTTGTTTACCCACCTGGTTGTCTCTGTGCAGGAGCTTTCAGATGGAGTTTGTTTACCCACCTGGTTGTCTCTGTGCAGGAGCTTTCAGAAGGGATTTGTTTACCCACCTGGTTGTCTCTGTGCAGGAGCTTTCAGAAGGGTTTTGTTTACCCACCTGGTTGTCTCTGTGCAGGAGCTTTCAGATGGAGTTTGTTTTACCCACCTGGTTGTCTCTGTGCAGGAGCTTTCAGAAGGGGTTTGTTTACCACCCTGGTTGTCCTCTGTGCGGGAGCTTTCAGAAGGGGTTTGTTTACCCACCTGGTTGTCTCTGTGCAGGAGCTTTCAGAAGGAGTTTGTTTTACCACCTGGTTGTCTCTGTGCAGGAGCTTTCAGTGGAGTTTGTTTACCCACCTGGTTGTCTCTGTGCAGGAGCTTTCAGATGGAGTTTGTTTACCCCACTGGTTGTCTCTGTGCAGGAGCTTTCAGAGGGATTTGTTTACCCACCTGGTTGTCTCTGTGCAGGAGCTTTCAGAAGGGTTTTGTTTACCCACCTGGTTGTCTCTGTGCAGGAGCTTTCAGATGGAGTTTGTTTTACCCACCTGGTTGTCTCTGTGCAGGAGCTTTCAGATGGAGTTTGTTTTACCCACCTGGTTATCTCTCTGCAGGAGGCTGAGGGTGTGGGACATCTCCTCCAATCGCTGTCTGAGGACTGTCCACCTGCAGTTCCCCTGTCTGCAGCCAGGGCGTGCCCAGAGCACGGCAACTTCCCTTTCCTGTTGGTGGCCCCGCCCTTCCTGTCGCAGACTCCGCCCCATATCCTGGTGTCCTGTCGAGACTACCTGGCCAGGCTGAGGCTGGAGGAAGGGGGAGGGGGGAGGAGCAGGGAGGAGGGGGAAGAGGAGGGGGAAGACAATGCCATGGTGCCCCCTCTCCCTGTGCTCTCTACAACCCCACACTGAAACAGGTAGGTATGGAATCTTATACACTGTCACAGCCATGAGGGTGTGCATACTGTATGTGTGTGTTTACGTCCATATGTGTGTAAATGTTTACATCTGTGTGTGTGTGTGTGTGTGTGTGTGTGTGTGTGTGTGTGTGTGTGTGTGTGTGTGTGTGTGTGTGTGTGTGTGTGTGTGTGTGTGGTGTGTTGTGTGTGTGTGTGTGTGTGTGTGTGTGTGGTTGTGTGTGTGTGTGTGTGTGTGTGTGTGTGTGTGTGTGTGTGTGTGTGTGTGTGTGTGTGTGTGTGTGTGTGTGTGTGTGTGTGTGTGTGTGTGTGTGTGTGTGGTTTATATGTGTGTGTAGGTCATCGCCGGATGTGATGACTCGTCTGTATCAGTGTGGGACGTAGAAACAGGGAGGCTGCGTCTGAAGATCACCAGTGCTCATGGAGAGGAGGAGATTACCTGCATGGCGCTAGACTCCTCCCACAGACGACTCATCACTGGCGCACGCAACGGAACCATCAAGGTACCCTGTGGTAAAAGCTAGTGCAGCCTATGCAGTGGAGCCTGTGCTTTCACCTATCCAATCATGTTACTGATGTCTGATAACTGAAGAAAAAGGAAAGCAGGAGAACTTCTCCAAGTCTCTGTTAAGACCTCCTCCTTATACGGTTCAGTTAGAACAGCTTCAGATGGACACAGATGTGGTTTACTATGATGTGCTGTTTCTGTCTGTTAAAAGGTGTGGAACCTACTGAATGGCCTCAACCTACACAAGCTAGAGCCTGTCACCCTCTCAGAAGTCACAGGGGTCATCTGTCTCCATGACAACCAGTTGCTGGCCGTGGGGTGGAGCCAGCAGGTCGCTCAGTATGACATCAAACGGGCTAAGGTGAGAAAACACCTACACTTTCTTTTTCAATAAAAAGTTATTGTGTACCAGCCAGGATAAACACGTACATTGCACTCTCAGGTGAAGAGTCCACACACCTCAACCCAATGTTATCTGTCACTATCGTGTCTGCTCCATGTGGTTCCACTCAGAGTTACCAGCCTTCCTTACAAGACAACTTTCAGGAATGATATCTATTTACAGTTGAAGTCGGAAGTTTACATACACTTAGGTTGGAGTCTTGTTTTTTTTCAACCACTCCACAAATTTCTTGTTAATAGACTATAGTTTTGTCAAGTCAGTTAGGACATCTACTTTGTGCATGACACAAGTAATTTTTCCAACAATTGTTTACAGACAGAATATTTCACTTATAATTCACTGTATCACAATTCCAGTGGGTCAGAAGTTTACATGCACTAAGTTGACTGTCCTTAAACAGCTTGGAAAATTCCAGAAAATGACACATTTGAGTCAATTGGAGGTGTACCTGTGGATGTATTTCAAGGCCTACCTTCAAACTCAGTGCCTCTTTGCTGGACATCATGGAAAATCTACCACGTTCATCTGTACAAAACAATAGTATGCAAGTATAAACACCATGGGACCAAGCAGCCGTCATACCGCTCAGGAAGGAGACGCGTTCTGTCTCCCTAGAGATGAACGTACCTTGGTGCGAAATGTCAAAATCAATCCCAGAACAACAGCAAAGGACCTTGTGAAGATGCTAGAGGAAACAGGTACAAAAGTGTCTATATCCAGAGTTAAGCGAGTCCTATATCGACATAACCTGAGTGGCCGCTCAGCAAGGAAGAAGCCACTGCTCAAAAACCGCCAGAAAAATGTCAGACTACGGTTTGCAACTGCACATGGGGAAAAGATCGTACTTTTTGGAGAAATGTCCTCTGGTCTGATGAAACAAAAATAGAACTGTTTGGCCAAAATTACCATCGTTATGTTTGGATGAAAAAGGAGGACGCTTGCAAGCCGAAAAAAACACCATCTCAACCGTGAAGCATGGGGTGGCAGCATCATGTTGTGGGGGTGCTTTGCTGCAGGAGGGACTGGTGTACTTCACAAAATAGATGGTGTCATGAGGAAGGAAAATTATATGGATATATTGAAGCAACATCTCAAGACATCAGTCAGGAAGTTAAAGCTTGGTTGCAAATGGGTCTTCCCAGTGGACAATGACTCCAAGCATACTTCCAAAGTTGTGGCAAAATGGCTTAAGGACAACAAAGTCAAGGTATTGGAGTGGCCATCACAAAGCCCTGACCTCCATCCTATAGAACATTTGTGGGCAGAACTGAAAAAGCGTGTGTGAGCAAGGAGGCCTACAAACCTGACTCAGTTACACCTGCTCTGTCAGGAGGAATGGGCCAAAATTCACCCAACTTATTCTGGGAAGCTTGTGGAAGGCTTTGACCCAAGTTAAACCATTTAAAGGCAATGCTACCAAATCTAATTGAGTGTATGTAAACTTCTGACCCACTGGGAATGTGATGAAAGAAATAAAAGCTGAAATAAATTATTCTCTCTACTATTATCCTGACATTTCACATTCTTAAATTAAAGTGGTGATCCTAACTGACCTAAGACAGGGYATTTTTTACTAGGATTAAATGTCAGGAATTGTGGAAAACTGAGTTTAAATGTATCTGGCTAAGGTGTATGTAAACTTCCAACTTGTATATATACAGATCTGCTCTGAGGTTTCTTATTGTTCGACGTCAGCAGAACCCGGTGGGGTTTATAAGAACACTAATAAAACATCTTGGATAAGAGGGGGTGTATGTAAATGATGTCAGAGAGCGATGCAGAGTATGACCTCTGGGTCTTATTATATGTACAGTATCAGTCACTATATTTTGGAACTAGAATTTTGCACGTGAGTATTCAGATGGGTAGATATAAAGCCATAGATATACAGTGGAAAACTTGGTTTGTTTTCACATTTGAATGAACGCAATGTTGGCACCAAGATGCAAATGAGAATATTATTCTGGTGATTATCTGGTTCCAATATGACTGTTTGTGTTGGTGAAGGATGTGTTTGTGAGGGCAGACATGTCGTGGAAGTCAGGTCAGCAACACAGAGCTGACATCCTGGTGGTTGACCACTGCCCTGCCCTGGGGGTCATTGCTACGGGCAGCCATGATGGAGAGGTCATCGTCTGGACCTTGGACACACAGAGACCCCTGGTTCGCCTGCAGAGGGCCACTCACTCACTGTGAGTCTTCTGTGTGTGTGTGTGTGTGTGTGTGTGTGTATGTTTTTTTTTTACATCAATGCTTTATTGCAAATTGAAATACAGTATTCAACATATGTTTACTGAGTGTGTATGTGATGCATGTGTGTAGGACAACGCCCCCTGTGGACGCGTTGCTGTTCCTGCAGCGGAGGGGTGGGGACAAACACTGGAGGAACACACCTATCCTCCTCTCCTCACAGGCTGGAGGGATCTACTGGTGGAGCATCACTGGACACATGCACACTCATGGTAACCAGGACACACACACTCATGGTAACCAGGACACACACTCATGGTAACCAGGACACACACACTCATGGTAACCAGGACACACCCACTCATGGTAACCAGGACACACACACTCATGGTAAACCAGGACACACACTCATGGTAACCAGGACACACACACTCATGGTAACCAGGACACACTCATGGTAACCAGGACACACACACTCAAGTAACCAGGACACACACACTCATGGTAACCAGGACACCACACTCATGGTAAACCAGGACACACACACTCATGGTAACCAGGACACACACACTCACAGTAAAACAGGACACACACACTCATGTAACCAGGACACACACACTCATGGTAACCAGGACACACACACTCACAGTAACCAGAGACAAACACACTCATGGTAACCAGGAACAACACAACTCATGGTAACCAGGAACACACCACTCATGGTAACCAGGACACACAAGCCAGCATCATGGTAACCAGGACACACACACTCATGGTAACCAGGACACACACACACACATCC
>NW_019942920.1:0-8856 GCF_002910315.2 Salvelinus sp. IW2-2015 | reverse complement strand
GGTCCTGACATCTCTCAGTACGGCCTCTACATCACACAGGAGGTCAGTGGTTGGTGTGTGTGTGGTGTGTGTTTGTGGGTGTGTGTGTGTGTGTGTGTGTGTGTGTGTGTGTGTGTGTGTGTGTTGTGTGTGTGTGTGTGTGTGTGTGTGTGTGTGTGTGTGTGTGGTGTGTGTGTGTGTGTGTGTGTGTGTGTACATGTATGTGAATGTGAATGTGAAGTGATGTGTGAGTAGTGAATTTTTGAGTATAGTAAATGCTAATGTATGACACACCTCTGTTTTATGTGTTTTACACTGTACACTATCTTCACATGTTTCACCTCCCCAGCCCTCCTCAAGCCCCCCTCCTCTCCTGCATTCCTGGAGGGCCCATGAGGGGGCAGAGTGAGTGTTGAGGTGCTGGTGTACACAGAGAGACTCTTCTTCCTCTCTGGCTCTGGATGGGACCAGCAGAGTGTGGACGGGGAGGGAGGGAATGTAGGTTCCTTTGGACAGGAACCACAGTGGAGCCTCACTGACCCAGGCCCTCACCACACCTGCAGGTACTGAAGTGGTCTTTTCTGTCAGTAATCCAGAAGTAGTCCACTTGGATCAACATCACTAAGTTCTAAACATCTACTGTTTTATGGGTCTCCATTTTTCCTAACTTCTTTTTGTTGTCCTCATGTAACTTCTAGGCCTACCGCAGGCTTTCTCAATCTACTCCTTTGTAGTCTTTTATATATATAACTCTAAAATGGCTCCCATTATAGATCTGAAAGTACCACAGAATTAAGCAGCCTGGCCTGGTGTGTCGATGTGGGCTGGAGAATATTTCTGTAAGAACGGTGTATTTCTAGACTCAAGAAAAACACACAAAATGAGAGATTTGCATCAAATGAATGATGTTGAATGATGTTAAAATGTTGAAGAGGATTTGGAGGAGCATAGAAGAGGGCTTGGCTGAACTTGAGAGACTCACCTGTGTGTGGTGTGTGTGTGTGTGTGTGTGTGTGTGTGTGTGTGGTGTGTGTTGTGTGTGTGTGTGTGTGTGTGTGTGTGTGTGTGTGTGTGGTGTGTGTGTGTGGTGTGTTGTGTGTGTGTGTGTGTGTGTGTGTGTGTGTGTGTGTTGTTTGTGATTGTGCGTGCGTGCGTGGGTGGGTGGGCGGGTGAATTCTGATGGGAAGCCATGAGAAAGAAATCCTGATGAATTGGCTAACTTTTTCGACAACCACATTGGTTGACTCCTGTTGAAAGTTTACTGTAAACATAGCTAAATTAAACCAGATGGAGTTTGGTTCGGTATGGACGGTTTTCAGTAGTGCGTGTGTGAGTGAGTGGATAGAGAGAGTCACCCATAGCAACCGTTTGCTGTTGTGGGGATGTGGTGAACAGAACGCCATCAATCTTCCCAAGGGAAAGAGGCACACACACTAATCAATATGTTATCTGAGGGCATGATAACTACTATCTCCGAGAGCAGGCCTGGTGTGACAGTGTGAGTGGTATGGTTTTAGTGGTCATGAGGTCACTGTGGTACAACCCTAGTAAACACTGTAGCATACAAAAACATGTCATTAGATGTTTACTGGACAATTAAGCTCCCTGAAACATAGGTTCTCAAAAAACAGATCATTAGTCAAATGTTTTCTACAAAGTTTCTCTTGAAAGTGATTTATATCAATGATAAGTCAAGGTTAGATGTACGTTTATCAAACTTTTCTATACAGAGACCAGGTAAACAACCTGGCTGTTTTCTGTACAGAGACCAGGTAAACAACCTGGCTGTTTTCTATACAGAGACCAGGTAAACAACCTGGCTGTTTTCTATACAGAGACCAGGTAAACAACCTGGCTGAGGAGGAGAAGGAAGAAAGGGAGGAGAAGATTGAGAGTGAAAGTGACCAATCACAGAGCAGCGAGGTCACAGGTCAAACATCTGACCTTTTCAGCGGGGGTCAGGGTTCACCGGAGGAATGGATTTATGAAGGTAACTATTAGCAACAAACAGGTGTGTTCATACACACAGTCCCCCACACATGGACAGAAACACACACACACACACACACACACACACACACACACACACACACACACACATACAAAAAACAACTACACACCAGCAGTGGCACTACGACAGAGTTGACAGCAGCAGTGGCGCCTCGAGGTCAACACAAGGGCTCCTACATTAGACAGTGCACACGAGGATCTGACAGCACAGTGGCCCTACGACAGGAGTCTGACACACAGTGGCGCTACGACAGGAGTCTGACACAGTGGCCCTACGACAGGAAGTCCTGACACAGTGGCCTACGATAGGAGTTGATACAGTGGCCCTACGATAGGAGTCTGATACAGTGGCCCTACGACAGGAGTCTTGACACAGTGGCCCTACGACAGGAGTCTGACAGGCAGTGGGCCTACGCAGGAGTCTGACACAGTGGCCCTACGACAGGAGTCTGACACAGTGGGCCCTACGACAGGAGTCTGACACAGTGGCCGCTACGGCAGGAGTCTGACATATGTGGCCCTACGCAGGAGTCTGACAAGTGGCCCTACGACAGGAGTCTGACACACAGTGGCCCTACGACAGGAGTCTGACACAGTGGCCCTACGATAGGAGTCTGACACACAGTGGGCCCTACGACAGGAGTCTGAACACACAGTGGCCCTACGACAGCAGTCTGACACACTGTGGCCTACGACAGGAGTCTGACACACAGTGGCCCACGACAGGAGTCTGAACGTGGCCCTACGACAGGAGACTGACACAGTGGCCCTACGACAGGAGTCTAAACACACAGTGGCCCTACGACAGGAGTCTAACACACAGTGGCCCTACGACAGGAGTCTGACACAGTGGCCGCTACGACAGGAGTCTGACTCACAGTGGCCTACGACAGGAGTCGGACACAGTGGCCCTACGACAGGAGACTGACAACACAGTGGCCTACGACAGGAAGCCTGACACAGTGGCCCTACGACAGGAGACTGAAACAACGACAGGATCGGTCCTACGACAGGAGTCTGAACACACAGTGGCCCTAACGAAGGAGTCTGACACAGTGGCCCTACGACAGGAGTCTGACCAGTGGCCCTACGATAGAGTCTGTACAGTGGCCCTACGATAGGAGTCTGATACAGTGGCCTACGACAGGTCTGACACACAGTGCCCTAACGACAGGAAGTCTGACACAGTGGCCCCTACGATAGGAGTCTGATACAGTGGCCCTACGATAGGAGTCTGACACAGTGGCCCTACACAGGAGTCTGACACAGTGGCCCTACGACAGGAGTCTACACAGTGTGCCCTACGGCAGGAGTCTGACACAGTGGCCCTGACGACAGGAGTCTGACACAGTGGCCCTACGACAGGAGTCTGACACACAGTGGCCTAACGGCAGGAGTCTGACACAGTGGCCCTACGATAGGGAGTCTAACACACAGTGGCCGCTACGACAGGAGTCTAACACACAGAGGCCCTACGACAGGAGTCTGACACAGTGGCCTACGACAGGAGTCTGACACACAGTGGCCCTACGACAGGAGACTGACACAGTGGCCTACGACAGGAGTCTAAACAGTCAGTGGCCCTACGACAGGAGAACTGACACAGTGGCCCTAGGAACAGGAGTTTAACACACAGTGGCCTCGACAGGAGTCTAACACACAGTGGCCCTACGACAGGAGTCTGACACAGTGGCCCTACGACAGGAGTCTGACACACAGTGGCCCTACGATAGGAGTCGGACACAGTGGCCCTAATCGACAGGAGACTGACACACAGTGGGCCCTACGACAGGAGTCTGACACAGTGGCCCTACGACAGGAGACTGAAACACAGTGGCCCTACGACAGGAGTCTGACACAGTGCCTACGACAGGAGTCTAACACACAGTGGCCTACGACAGGGAGTCTAACACACAGTGCCCTACGACAGGAGTCTAACACAGTCAGTGGCCTACGACAGGAGTCCTGACAACAGTTGGCCCTACGACAGGAGTCTGACACACAGTGGCCTACGACAGGAGTCTGACACACAGTGGCCCTACGACAGGAGGTCTGACACACAGTGGCCCTACGACAGGAGTCTGACACACGTGGCCTACGACAGGAGTCTGACACAGTGGCCCTAGATAGGAGTCTGATACAGTGGCCCTGACGATAGGAGTCTGACACAGTGGCGCCTACGAGGAGTCTGAACACAGTGGCCCTACGACAGGAGTCTGCACAAGTGGGCCCTACGCAGGAGTCTGACACAGTGGCGCCTACGACAGGAGTCTGAAACCACAAACAGTGGCCCTACGACAGAGTCTGACACACGTGGCCTACGGCAGGAGTCTGACACAGTGGCCCTACGATAGGAGTCTACACACAGTGGCCCTACGACAGGAGTCTACACACAGAGGCCCTACGACAGGAGTCTGACACAGTGGCCCTACGACAGGAGTCTGACACACAGTGGCCTACGACAGGAGACTGACAATGGCCCTGACAGGAGTCTAACACATACAAGGGGCCTACACAAGGGACTGACACAGCCCTAGACGGAGTTACACAGTGCCCTACCAGGAGTCTACACACAGTGGCCTACGACAGGCGTGCTTGGACAGACACATCAGTGGCCCTACGACAGGAGTCTTAGACAGCACAGTGGCCCTACAACAGGAGTCGGACGACGTGGTCCCCTAAGACAGAGCTGACACCACAGTGGCCCTACAAGGGTCCTGACACGTGCCCTACGACAGGACGACTCCAGAAATCACAGTGGCCTACGACAGGAAAGGTCTGACAAGCAGTGGCCCTACGACAAGGGAGTCTAAACACAGTGGCCTAACGACAGGAGTCTAACAGCACAGCTGGCCCTACGACAGGAGTCTAACACACAGTGGCCCTACGACCGAGCTGAACACAGTGGCTAGACAGGAGTCGTGACAACAGTGGCCCTACGACAGGAGTCTGACACACAGTGGCCCGCCGTACTGACAGGAGTCTGAACACAGTGGCCCCTATCGACAAGGAGTTCCTGACACACAGTGCCCTAGCCGACAGGAGTCTGACAGCACCGTGGGCCGCTTGAACGACAGGAGTCTGGCACACACAGTGGATAGGAGAAAGATCACCTGTAAAGCCAGAGAGGTCATAGCCAGACCCCATAAAACCTGATACTATATTTCAATTTAACTGCGTTATAAAGCACGGACTCTGGAATTCTGACATTCTAGAACAGTAGAATTGGAGCCGTTAGTTTAGTATGTTTTGGCAAACGTTCCAGTTCAGGACCCAGAGGCTAGAAATTGAGGTGTGTGGTACACGTTCCTCTCCTAGTCTGCCCTATGTCCCTGTGAAAGATAATTGATGAATTATTACTCCTCTTATAGTCAGCCACACCACAAAAATCACAAACAGACAACACAAACACACACACACACACCACACAACACACTACACACACACACAGCACAACAGCACACAACCACACACACACACACACGGCACACACACCCACCACTCAAGTCCAACCACCTTAGGTCTACACTAACTGTGTGGGCGATTCATACACTTCAGTCCCATTCAAAAGTTCCTATGTTTTCGCCTAACACTCGCCTAATCCTATTACCCGTACTCTTATCCCTAACCTAACCATAATTACTCTTCTAAGCCCTATACAGCTAACCCTAACCATAAAACTAATAAACTCTATCCTAACTCGTAATAGCCTCCTAGCGCCTACGCCTAACTACCTACACTAACCCTTAGCTCCTGAACCTAACCTATTTAACTTAAATTACCCTGACCACTTAATTCGTTAACTTAACCCTAACGCCCCTATGGAAGATAGCTTTGTCTCTTGTGTGTGGACTACGAAAATGCGCCAGTTGGTCTAAGGTTTTTTACTCTGTGTTTACTATTCCTTGTAGGGACTTCTGGTCCCAGCCTAGATAGATTAGTTCGATTAGACACGTCCCACTCACGCACATCGACATTCCACACAGCACACACACACACACAACAGGCGGAGGCACTTCAGACACACTTGCAAGGCACCTTTACACTGACTTGTAGGGCTGGTGTTAACTCCTGACACACACAACAGTATGTAGTCTGTCACGCACACACGGACAACACACTAACAACCACACCACACACACTACAAGCACACACATGCTACATCACACCAACAACATCAGCCACAAGCAATACACACATCACCACAGCATTGGTTCAGTCACGCACCATTACAGTCCTCGTGCCTGACAGTAGGCCTTAGATCGAGCCAACATCACAGTTCACCACCTGACAGGGCTGTCTAGGGAAGCCACAGAGGCACCAGAGACCGCGGGCTGTCGCACGAGGGGAGCCCTCTCATCACACTCAACACATTCAAGGGTAAAGCTGACTCAGTACACTTTCAAAATAGGGTAAGACTGACTGCCAAGTTCACACTCAACAACATCAGGGTCAGACTGACTCCAAATCACACTCACACATCAGGGTTAAGAACTTGACTCCAAGTCACACTCAACACAATAACAGGGTAAGAACTGACTCAAGGTCACACTCACACCATTCAGGGTAAGATGTGACTCCACTCACACTCAACACATCAGGGTAAGCTGACTCAGTACAACTCAACACAATACAGGGTAAAGACTTGACTCCAAGTCACACTCACACTCAGGGTAGACTGACTCAAATCACACTCAACACATTCAGGGTAAGACTGACTCCAAGTCCAACACTCAACACATCAGGGTCAAGCAACTGACTCAATCACACTCAACACATCAGGGTAAGACTGACTCCAAGTTCAACTCAACACATCAGGGTCAGACTGGACTCAAGTCAAGCTCACACATCAGGGTAGACTGACTACAAGTCACACTCAAACACTCAGGCGTAAGACTGATCCACTCACCTCAAACATCAGGGTAAGCTGACTCCCAAGTCACACTCAAGCACATCAGGGTATGAACGTGACTCCAAGTCACACTCAACACATCAGGGTAAGACTGACTCCAAGTTCACCTCAACACATCAAGGGTTAAGGACGTGACTCCAAGTCACACTTCAACACATCGGGGTAAGACTGACCAAGCACACTCCAATACAATCAGGGTAGACACTCCAAATCACACTCAAGCACATCAGGGAAGACTGACCCAAGTCACGACTTCAACACATGAGGGTAAAGACTGACTCCAACTCAACTCAACACATCAGGGTAAGACCCTGACCTCCAAGTCACACTCAAACACATCAGGGTAGACTGACTCGCAAGTCACACTCAACACATCAGGTAAGAACTGAACTCCAAGTCACACTCCACACATCAGGTAAGCTGACTCAAGTCACATCAACACATCAGGGTAAGACTGACTCCAGTCACCCTCAAACAATCAGGGTAACGATGCCTCCAAGGTCACATTCAACAATCAAGGGTAAGATGGACGTCAAATCATACACTCAACACATCTGAGGGTAAGACTGACTCCAAGTCCACTCAAACATCAGGGTAACTGAACTGCCCTGAAGTCAGCACTTCACACAGTCAGGGTAAGACTGACTCCAAGTCACATCAACACATCAGGGTGCTGCAATACATCGGGTAAGACTGACTCCAATCAAGCACTCAACAATCAGGGTAAGACTGACTCCAAGTCACACTCAAACACAATCAGGGTAGACTGACTCAACGTCCAGCCTCACACATCCAGGGTAAAGACTGACTTCAAGTCAGCACTCAACACAATCAGGGTAAGATGATCGAACCACACTCACAGATCATCAGGGGAAGACTGACTCAAGTTCACACTCAATTAGGTGCACTCAGTCATTAGCCTCCAACTCACGCTTGGTCCAACAGCGCTTAACACCGCTCTCAACTCACGCTCCAACTCACGCTCCAACTCAAGCTTCAAACACAGCTATCCACGCTTCCAACACTTCGCTCCCAACCCTCACGCTGCAACTCACGCTCGCAACACGTCCAAGTCAGCCTCGCTCCAACTACGCACAACGCTCCACAACTCCACACGCTCCAACTCACGCTCACCAGCTCACTCACGCTCCACAGCTCAACCACGCTTGCCAACCACGCTCCAACACACGGCTCCAACAACGCTCCAACACACGCTTCGCAACTCACGCTCGCAACCACGCTCGAACAACCTCACAACGCTCCAACCTCACGTGCCAAACACACGCTCCAGTAGCCAACCACGCTCATACACTAACGCTGCCAAACTCACGCTCCACCACAACGCTCAAAAGGCTCCAACACACGTCCAACACACGCTCGCAACCACGCTCCAACTTCACGCTAACACAGCAACTACGCTCCCACCACGCTCCAAACACACGCTCCATACTCACGCTCCAACACACGCTCCAACCCACCGTCCAACACACGCTCCAACCAGCGCCTCATCACGCTCCAACTACGCTCCAACTCACGCTCCAAACACACGCTCCCTCACGCTCCAACTACACGCTCCAACACAGTCCAACTGCACGCGTCCATACACACGCTCCAACGTCGCTCCAAAGCTGCAATCACGGACCAACACGCTCCAACTGTCACGCTCCTAACTCATCCCAACTCAACGCTCCAACTTCACGCTGCCAAATTACGCTCTCACTCACGCTCCAACGCACGCTTGGCTGAGTGATGCTCACAACACACGCTCCAACTCAGCGCTCCCAAACACGCTCAACACACGTCGTCAACACACGATCCAACTCAACGCTCCAATCTGATTCACGCTCCAACTCAACAGCTCCAAACACACGATCCAACTCACGCTCCAACTCACGCTCCGCAGACTCACGCTCCTAACTCACGCTCCAACACACGATCCAACTCCACGCTCCACT
>NW_019942919.1:199917-236608 GCF_002910315.2 Salvelinus sp. IW2-2015 | reverse complement strand
CAAGTCAGATGGCTCAGACAACCACATCACAGTCAGCAACCACATCCAGTCAACACAATAGCAGCTGTCAGAAACCAGTCAGTCTTAGTAAGACAAGTACCAGTCTAACTACAAAGACACCAAGCAAATTATTGTCTGTCTTATTTTAAAGGTTATTTTACATTTACATAAGGGTTTGTCAGCCTCTGTTTATAATAAATGACATAAATTCACCCAAAGGACTCTCTGGAACCAACACAATATAAAATCTTCATCTTCAAATCATATTTTTTGCAGGAATCTCCTTGCGAATGATTTTGCCGAAGATGTATTTCCGTCGGCTGGGAACCTGAGCTTATTGCGATGATCCATTTTAAAACTTGTTTTCATTTGGACAAACATTGACTAATAGGCAATGTTGCTATTCTGCAGGGGTTAGTTTTCCTTACCTAATACATTCTGGAACAAACACAGTATAAAGGATCGACAATACGATGACTGACCTTTGATCATCAGTCGGGGAGGAAGTACCCTCTCTCTGTGTTATAGAAGAAGGAGACACGTGGGTGGTGTGTGTGTGTGTGTGTGTGTGTGTGTGTGTGTGTGGTGTGTGTGTGTGGTGTGTGTGTGTGCGTCGGTGCGTGCTGCGTGCGTGCGTGCACCGCGTGCACGCGTGCGTGCGTGCGTGCGTCGTGCGGTGTGTGTGTGTGTGTACCTCAGTTTACTGTCTTTGGTTATCAATTGTAAACATCAAACTCACTGTTGTAAAAAGAAAAGATGACAACGAGGCTGGATGTGTAGGACCACATTTAACTCACAGAATGGACACAGTTTTGTTTCTATTAGATAACAGTACTGTTGGAGCAGGTCAGACCCTGATGATCCAGTCACTGTTGGAGCAGGTCAGACCCTGATGATCCGTCCTGTTGGAGCAGGTCAGACCCCGTGATGATTCCAGGCACTGTGAGCAGGTCAGACCCTGATGATCCAGTCACTGTTGGAACAGGTCAGACCCTGATGATCCAGTCACTGTTGGAGCAGGTCAGACCCTGATGATCCAGTCACTGTTGGAGCAGGTCAGACCCTGATGATCCGAGTCACTGTTGGAGCAGGTCAGACCTGATGATCCAGTCACTGGTTGGAGCAGGTTCAGACCCTGATAATCCAGTCACTGTTGGAGCAGGTCAGACCCTGATGATCCAGTCACTGTTTGGAAGGCATGTCAGACCCTGATGATCCATCACTGTTGGAGCAGGTCAGAACCCTGATGATCCAGTCACTGTTGAGCAGGTCAGACCCTGATGATCCAGTCACTGTTGGAGCAGGTCAGACCCTGATGATCCAGTCACTGTTGGAGCAGGTCAGACCCTCGATGATCCCAGTCACTGTTGGAGAGCAAGGTCAGACCCTGATGATCCAGTCACTGTTGGACGCAGGTCAGGACCCTGCATGATCCAGTTCAGCTGTTGGAGCAGGTCAGACCCTGATGATCCAGTCACTGTTGGAGCAGGTCAGATCCTGATGATCCAGTCCTGTTGGAGAGGTCAGACCTGATGGATTCCATTCACTGTTGGAGCAGTCAGACCCTGATGATGCCAGTCACTGTCTGGAGCAGGTCAGACCCTGATGATCCAGTCACTGTTGGAGCAGGTTCAGACCCTGATGATCCAGTCCACTGTTGGAAGCAGGTCAGACCCTGATGATCCAGTCACTGTTGGAGCAGGTAGACCCTGATATCCAGTCACTGTTGGAGCAGGTCAGACCCTGATGATCCAGTCACTGTTGGAGCAGGTCAGGACCCTGATGGATCCAGTCACTGTTGGAGCAGGTCAGACCCTTGATTGATCCAGTCACTGTTGGAGCAGGTCAGACCCTGATGATCCAGTCACTGTTGAAGAGCAGGCAGCGATCCTGATGATCAGTCCTTTGGAGCAGGTCTAGACCCTGATGATCCAGTCACTGTGTTGGAGCAGTCAGACCCTGATGTCCAGTCACTGTTGGAGCAGGTCAGACCCTGATGATCCCTCATGTTTGGGCAGGTCAGACCCTGATGATCCAAGTCACTGCGGTTGTGTTCCCAGTCAACAGCGAGGGCTCGATTCAATCAGATCCCCTTCAGACGACATCTACAATAGCGGTTGTTTTACCGGACATTGTTTTACCGGTTTTACCGGACATTGCCATTGGCTGCGTTGGGTCGCGTTAAGAGAAATCCCATGCAACTTTGTTCCCAAGTTTGAACACTGTAATCGACACCTCGATGAGGCTGATAGAAATCCTCATTATTTTCTTTAATGATTTTCAATTTTGAGCGTCATTATTTCTATAGGCTAGTCCTATAGCCTACACTATCTCTTTCAGAACTTCTAACACAAATGGTAAGGAAGGGTGTGGCTCCTGACAATGATTACAAGAGTAACTGCTCACCGATTTGACAGGTCCCACACAGATACATCTCAAGACACCAGCCAAAAAACATAAACTATGCATACGTGTGCTATCTCTGGTTCACGCTTAATCTGATTGAATCTAGGCCTAAAATCACGCCGAAAGCTCTTAGGTTTCTATTCAATCTTCAACGCTGAAGTGTTACAGATTTCCACGATAGAAATGTAAAGGTAATTTCAGATGGAGACGAAATACGCAACGTTTTTTTTTTTTTTTTTACCGTGAGAATGCAGTCTCCGTTAAAAGCAGCAAACATTGCCGTTAAATTCCAATCACACTGTGTAAAGCTGAACTTCCACTGTGCAGATAGTGTTTTCTTCTAGGTAATTTCTTAGTAAAAATGTATTGTTCAAATATTTGTAAAGAAATTAATAAATGCAATTATGTTTTTGTGCAAAGCATTAACAAATGGTTGGCTACTAGCTACAATCTGGATTAATACAGAATTGCCTGTTACATGTTAACAGTAGGCAACCTCAAAGGAGCCTATCCCATATGGGTATTGATGCTTCACAGGGAGACTGTCTCTATTAGCCTATAACAACAACAACAACATGTCAATTACAAAAATGGTGCATCACATGGAAATAATCTACTACATTCATAGTCTATTTGTTTATTTATTTATTTAGTAATTCTTTATTTTGAATTAAAAACGGACAATACAGAGGAATCATACTGGTGTGAAAGACATTGAACCCATACTGAATAACATTGAACCATACTGAAGAACATTGAAACCCATACTGAAAGACATTGAACCCATTCTGAAGGACATTGAACCCATACTGAAGGACATTGAACCCATAAATGAAGGACTTTGAACCCATACTGAAGGACTTGAACCCATACTGAATAACGTTGAACCCATACTGAAGGACATTGAACCCATACTGAAAGACATTGAACCCATACTGAAGGACATTGAACCCATTACTGAAAAGACATTGAACCCATACTGAAGCATTGAACCATACTGAAGGACATTGAACCCATACCGAAGGGCATTGAACCCATACTGAAGAACATTGAACCCATACTGAAGGACATTGAACCCATACTGAAGGATATTGAACCCATACTGAAGGATATTGAACCCATACTGAAGGGCATTGAACCCATACTGAAGGACCATTGAAACCCATACTGAAGGACATTGAACCCATACTGAAGGACATTGAACCATACTGAAGGACATTGAACCCATACTGAAGGATATTGAACCCATACTGAAGGGCATTGAACCCATATGAAGGATATGAACCCATACTGAAGAATAATTGAAACCCATACTGAAGGGCATTGAACCCATACTGAAGACATTGAACCCATACTGAAAGACATTGGACCCATACTGAAGGACATTGAACCCATACTGAAGGACATTGAACCATACTGAAGGATACATTGAACCCATACTGAAGGCATTGAACCCATACTGAAGGACTTTGAACCCATACTGAAGGACATTTGAACCCATACTGAAGGCATTGAACCATACTGAAGGAACATTGAACCCATACTGAAGACATTGAGCCCATACTGAAGGACATTGAACCCATACTGAAGGACATTGAAACCCATACTGAAGGGCATTTGAACCCATATACTGAAGGACATTGACCCATACCTTGAAGGACATTGAACCCATACTGAAGGACTTTGAACCCATACTCAATGACATTGAACTCACACTGTATGATAAAATTAGCACACACACTTATTTTAATTTCAAGCCTGAAGATTTGACATTATTTCTGGTTCATATACCAATTCTAAGAGGATCTGGTTTCAAAATGAACATGATATCTGTAGGCTATTTGTAAAACATATGATATTGTCTATAATTCATTCTGTAATTGTCCAATAAGAGTAAATGAGTAAAATAATGATAATGATATCTTACTGAATAATAATATGACTACAATAACAATCCCCATTTATATAAGTAGGTTTAATACATATAAATGGTATGTAGTTTAATAAACATAACTGTTGATGTGGATGTTCTATGTCTTCTATGTTCTATGTTTTGTATGTGTTCTATGTCTTCTATGTTCTATGTCTTCTATGTTCTATGTTCTAATGTATTCTATGTGTTCTATGTTCTATGTATTCTGTCTTCTGTGTTTCATGTTCTATGTCTTCTGTGTTCTATGTTCTATGAATTCTATGTGTTCTATGTTCTATGTTCTATGTATTCTGTCTTCTGTGTTTTACGTTCTATGTCTTCTGTGTTCTATGTTCTATGCATTMTATGTCTTCTATGTTCTATGTTTTCTATGTTCTATATCTTCTATGTTCTATGTGTTCTATGTTCTCTATGTTCTATGTCTTCTATGTTCTACTTCTTCTATGTTCTATGTATTCTATGTGTTCTATGTCTTCTACATTCTATGTATTGTATGTTCAATGCATTCTATGTGTTCTATGTTCTTTGTATTCTATGTTCTATGTCTCCTATGTTCTATGTATTCTATGTTCTATGTCTTCTATATTCTATGTTCTATGTCTTCTATGTCTTCTATGTTCTATATTCTATGTTCTATGTCTTCTATGTTCTATGTCTTCTATGTTCTATGTCTTCTATGTCTTCTATGTTCTATATTCTATGTTCTATGTCTTCTATGTCTTCTATGTTCTATATTCTATGTTCTATGTCTTCTATGTTCTATATTCTATGTTCTATGTCTTCTATGTTATATGTATTCTATGTTCTATGTCTTCTATGTTCTATGTGTTACATAAGAGGCCTGAGTGGTCATCCTGTCCTGTTGTGTGGCTGTGCCAGGTCAGGAGGCAACTTGGTGGTCTGTGTGATAGAGGGGGTTAAATATCAAAGGTCAGGAGGCAACTTGGTGGTCTGTGTGATAGAGGGGGTTAAATATCAAAGGTCAGGAGTCCCGAGGAGAGTGTTTATATTTGCCTGCTGAGACTAGGTGCAACAACCCTGGGAGAAGTTAGGTACGACACTGTGAACCTACAGAGTGAGAGGCCCTTTGCACACAGCTAGTTTAAAACTTAAAATAGAAGGAAACATTGATGAATAGAGTAGTTGAATAAATGACAAAATTATAGATGTTTCTATACAAGGGAAGCTAAAACTATGTACAGCGTTGTAGAGGAAACACCACAGAATTAAACAGAACTTCAGTATTATACCGTATCGCAATGAGAACACGTCAATGGGGTGTTGAAAAAGCTAGATAACACAATTGTAAATATTTCTATGCAAGGCAATACAATGTATACAAAATTGAGTGAGAGAGGATTGTCAGAATACACTATATTCAGAAGAGACACATACATCAGGTGATAACTAGCAGTGGTAATAGTTTACCCAAACTTCTGGACAAAGGCTTCTCCACTCAAAATTGTAGCTTTAAACTAATGTAGATAGATACACAGTTGTCTTTAAAGCTGTTGAATGGATAACATTTCTATCATATAATAATAATAATAATAATAATAATAATAATAATAATAAGGACAATATTTGTTTTACTTCCCAAAGTGTTTCTTGATTTCTGAAATAAAATAATAATTCATACATTAATGTAAATCATTTTTTAATTCCTAGTTTTTATAAAGTACCACAATAATTTGTTATTTGCTCATTTCTTTTTATATTAAATCCAATAATGTATTACATTATTCTAGTAGAAATGTCGACTAGATCTAAATATTTACAATTAGAATATTAATTCACTTCGAATGTTTTGTTGCTATATAAAATTAAAAATAATCTTCCTTCGAAAAAGCGAGTCATCCCAACAGGATATAATATGCAAATGAGAGGGGTCAGATGGCTCGAGCTGAGGTCCTGACCTCTGATCTCTGATGACCGCTCATTCTTGTCTCCTAATGTCCCGTGCTTGTAAAGAGGCCCTAAGACAGAATGCCCTTCAAAAGCATCATGCTGAAAACAACCGGTCATTGAGGATGGAAATTCTAAATGTTGAGAAGAAGATTTTGTAAAGCCAGCATTTTATATATATATATATATAGGCTGTACTTTACTCGTGACCTGTTGGCGGTAAACTAGTATAACTAAGACGCATATATTTAGACGTTAACGTTATTAGTCAGACTTGTATGAAATATAATAGTTGATCATTACTGAAGTTGACTACAAAGAAGGTGCTGATAATAAAAAATTATAAAAAACGTATATTTTTTTCCTAAAGTTATTCTACTGGCGCAACTACTTATAGGCTATAGTGTTCTATTCGTTTTATATTAGTTATCATTATAACCTAATTGTATAGGCTCATGTTGCACACGTTTAGGACAGTCACATACCTGGGTGTGAAGGTTAAATGTATAATGGATGATATTACATGCATAATAAGCTCCAAAGGGAAGAAGTGTACATATGTTGTTCTAATTGTTGCTGTCTTACTACACGTGAATCAATAATTCAATCAAATGTTGTGATTAAAAGACCGCGCGCGCCTGAGGACATTAAATAATCATGGCGTTGAGATAGAAGACTCCTTCTTTCATCTCATATAAAACGACTCCTGTCCTACTGTGTGTATCTGTGTGTATCTATGTGTATCTATGCCTATCTATGTCTATCTCTGTGTATCTGTGTGTATCTGTGTGTATCTGTTGCGTTTCAAGTGCCGGACTTTCCTGTATTAAATTATTCACAATCACCATACCGGGATGTTAATTAAAATCATCGTTTATATTACACGAAAGGGTCAACAACAAAATACCACAATTATGGACATTTCTGAATCGTTAATGTTTTCAATCTGACTGACTGTAAATTGACCAATGAAAGTATTTCTGCAACTAACAACTAATTACTCCGTGTCCTATGTATTGCCTTTCCTGCCTTAGCAGTCACATTCTACTTTTAAATATTGGAGTAAATTAATTTGTAATGTGTGTATTGTAAAGTTATTAAGACTACGTGTCACAGAAACAAGAGTGATAAACTATAATTCATTAACTATATACCATATTCGAAAATAAAACGGTCAGAAAAATATCCGAGTGTAAGATAGTCTGAAACTCTGCTATATAATATCTCCTCCTTGACAACAGGGATGTGAATGGAGATGGCATGTGGCCGCGCTCTGCGGTCAAAAAACCTTGAGTTGTGTTCATCTCTCCTTATTGACGAGTAAAACATCTTCTATTGTGCCCTTATTAAAACAGCTTTCACGCATAACATAACACGAACAATGAGGCCGCATGTCAAAGTTTGGACAGAGAGAAGAAGAATGGGGGGGGGGGGGTGCATTTCCTTTCAGTACCTAGAAACGAATAAAGTGTCAGAAAGTTGTTGTTAAAGTGTAAATATCTAAAATGGTAGATCTGTATGCCGACGTGTAGGCTACAATATATAAAAGATGGGTGAAGGATGAGGCCCACGTGTATCCTGTTGAAAATAGAGGTTATTTGCATTTATTTTATTTTATATTAGCAGTAATAAAGACAATTCAAGAATTTCACTAACCGGATGTAGGCCTATCGGATGTTAGGTGTTATTGGTAGCCTATGCATACCCTGGCATGTCTGGTTGATTAACGCAATGTAAATCGTAGGCCTAATAATAATAATAATAATAATAGCAATAAATGCATAATAACAGGCATCGTAATGATAATATTATTATAATGAATTACAAATATAATGGTAATAATAACATTAGGACATAAATCAAATATTTATCATCTATTTTAGGACTTCAAGTTGTATAAATCATAAAGTAGTATTAATGCATATTAATTCATGGTTCAAGCTATGAATGGACACACACGTTAAGAGTAGCCTATTTGTGATTGAATGGACATAACTGTGGACTACTAAAGTTCAACCAAGCCATTCTAATGATTCTCTCATTTTCTTTGGTGTACAATTTACCAAAGACTTTAAATTGAAACAAATATATTTTGAGTATCAACCTGGTTTCTTCACACACATTAGGATACGGCACATATTTCTGCATAGCCCACAGAGGGCTGAGTGTGTGTCTCCCGGCCAGTCAGTCAGCACCATCTGTAGAAAAAATCCCGGCCTACCTATCGCCCTCGTCCCTCTTCTCTCTCTCTCTCCTCTTCTCTTCTTCTCTCACCCCGCCCCCCCCCCCCTCTCTCTCCCGTCACTAGTCTAGCTTTCCTTTTCTGAACCCTTTATTTAAGAGCTGCTCATTAAATGTTTAGTCCACGAATCCAATGACAGCAACAATCATAAGCAACAACCCAGGCTGGTAACAAAGGAATGTGGGCCACTTACCTAACGCCTTCTGAAACAGGGAACAAGGCATCTTTGGCGCTGGGTTATGGACTCACATCGCGGCTAGCTATAGCAGCGTAGGGACAGATKAAAAGCGCCAACTGATTGCCAGTAACGGTATAGATTAGCATGTGCTCTGCAGCACAATGATTCTAATCAATACTAGCCTACTGCACTTGCTAAGCAGATGGCAGGAGAGACCAGGACGAACATAAAAGAAGAAAATAAAAAAAAAATGTCGCAATCTCAACCCGGAATTATTTATACTTTCTCTTTGTGTTTTGGTTAAGAAAGTACCATACTTAGAGGGACTTGCACATTATGTTTTATTAGCTGTAGGCCACCGTGTCTTCCTGATTTGAGATGTTAACGTTCATTTGTGAGGGGGATTGGATTTTAATTTGTGGCCGACGATATTTGCACATATCTTGTTTTCTGACAGATTTTAGTGTGTCTCTGCATAAGGCATCTAATGTTAGCCTACTTTATAGGCTACTCGTAATCATTATTCGTGTGTTTGGAAACTTGTGACTTTACTACAGATTGCTAAAAAATGTAATCTTTCGCTTCTTAAATTGATATAGACTCAGACTACAAATTAGAAGAAAAAAGTTTTCACAGACAATGTTACAAGACATGTCAGTTAGTTCACTATTGCGATTTGTATATTAGCTATAAAKTACTGTACAGAGTAGTCAACACACAACCTATTTTTTTGTCTCCATACATTGTATGGGGGAAATGTAGGCTACTCGGTCATATAAAATATACTTAATAAGGCCCATATATAGAATAGCTTAGAAATCATGTTGATTCGGTCTCATTTCAGAATAACCTACATTGATTTGTTGACTACTGTAAACAATTTCCAGCAGYAAGTATTTTGACGCATAGTCTAGGTTAGAGTCCCAACATGGAAAATTATACAAAACGCCTCTCAAAAGATGTGAAAGCAAAGCGAGCCTAAACGTTTGTTGATCATTCAATCATAATATCCGCGGAAGGTAATTGTGTCGGTGGAGTGCGCCACGCGCTGTCCAAACGACCAACAAAGGGGGAAAGGCCCTACAGGTACAATACTGTTGTTTCCCCCCAATTTGCGGTCTCGTCTGCTGCTAGCTGGAAGTTTTAGAATAGACCCGTGCTCGAAGGAACCCCCTGCGTCTCCTTTGACASCTGATCAAAAGAAAAATAGGACACGCTTTTTCAGACTTCTGTCCTTCTTCCTTAATTACAGTGTCTTCAAACCAAAGCAACATCTGCGCGATTTCCAAACAAAATAGTCCGCTTCCCAAACCAAAGCAACCGCGGCTTCCGATAAATCTGTTACTTTTAAAGATGTTCTGTTCAAACCAAATGTGACCAATGCTGTTTCTTTGTGTCATCTCTCAGTGCTCTCAAAATACGTTTTTGTGTCACCCAATTATAATGGTGAATTTCGACATCATACTGAGTGTACACCTTGCCTGCCTTGAAAGACCAACGAGACAAAGATGCGGAGAATATATAAGGGTAATCTTGAATAGGGTAAGATGGAGAAGAGAGAACGTATACAGGTGATATGGTAAACTATCACATGATAGGGTGTATGTGTTTCAAGTCTCAAGTTGTATTTTGTGTGGTGAGTGTGTATGTGTGTGTGCTTGCCTGCGTCGCGTGTTGTGCGTGTGTTTGTGTTGAGAGTGGAAGGAAAACAGAGGAGAGAGAGAGAGAGAGAGAGAGAGAGAGAGAGAGAGAGAGAGAGAGAGAGAGAGAGGAGGTCATGTTTACTGTAAAAATAAAATAAAAAAATCACATATGTATATTATCTACTTCACTTGCTTTGGCAACGTTAAATATGTTTCCCATGCCAATAAAGCCCTTCAATTGAGTTGAATTGAGAGAGTTAGTTCTAACTGACCTTGGAAATGTGATGAAAAGTAAACAGAAGGTTATCTGCACATTGTTTTAGCCAGTGGTGTAAAGTACTTAAGTACAAATACATTTAAGTACTACTTAAGTAGTTTTTGAGGGTATCTGTACTTTACTTTACTATTTATATTTTTGACAACTTTTACTTTTACTCCACTACGTTCCGGAAGAAAATAATGTACTTTTTTACTACTTACATTTTCGCTGACACCCAAAAGTACTCGTTACATTTAGAATGTAAAGACATTCTAAATACAAGACAGAATTATGGCACCTATCAGTGTAACGCTGATCTGGCGGACTCACTAAACACAACTACTGTGTTTGTAAATKATGTCTAAGTGTTGGAGTGTGGCCCCTGTCTGTCTGTAATTAAAGTTAATATATACGAAAATAGTGCCGTCTAGTTTGCTTAAATATAAGGAATTTGATTTATTGCATGTACTTTTACTTTGTACTTTTACTTTGTATCACTATTTAGTACGTTTTCTACCACTGTACTTAAGTACACGTAAAACCAGATACTTTTAGACTTTAACTCAAGTAGTATTTTACAGGGTAACTTTWACTTTTACTTGAGTTATTTTCTGTTAAGTTATCTTTACTTTTACTCAAGTAGTATTTTACAGGGTAACTTKAACTTTTACATTAGTTATTTTCTGTTAAGTTATCTTTACTGTTACTCAAGTAGTATTTTACTGGGTAACTTTWACTTGAGTTATTTTCTGTTAAGTTATCTTTACTGTTACTCAAGTAGTATTTTACAGGGTAACTTTAACTTGAGTMATTTTCTGTTAAGKTATCTTTACTTTTACTCAAGTATGACAATTGAGTACTTTCCCCCCCAACTGGTGGATGCTACTCTTTATTACGTCATAACATGACCGTTCCCGTTACAGCTCATAATTCTACGTTGTATTTCTCTATATCTTTTGTCAAATGACCAAAGCAGTAGAAATGTGTACATTATGACCATAGCTCAATAAGGTTATGACTTTCTTAACATAACCTAAACTAAATCCCCACTGTAGGCTAGAACTGGTTTATTATTACAACATAAACCATAACATGAATAATGAAAGTGCRATTTATTAATCTAAATATGCACCCACTGGTCATCCTGAGTAGCCGATTCTAAATTATGTTTGTTATTGTAGGCCTATACGCAAAATTATTTCTAATATATCTATACACGGACCAATGTTGACCGAATGCCTATTTAACCAATGTTATCAATAAAGTCTCTCACTGTTCATGAGTGACACTAAGAGGAGTTTATTTTATTTTATTTAACCTTTATTTAAATAGGCAAGTCAGTTTTCAATGACGGCCTAGGAACAGTGGGTTAATAACTGCCTTGTTCAGGGGCAGAACGACAGATTTTTACCTTGTCAGCTAAGGGATTCGATTTTGCAACCTTTCGGTTACTAGTCCAATGCTCTAACCACTAGGCTACCTGCCGCCCCAGTTACAGAGAGGAGTTACCAAGAGGAGGTACAGATGAGGGAGTTACAGAGAGGAGATACAGAGGGAGTTACAGAGAGGAGTTACAAGAGAGGAGTTACAGGAGGAGGTACAAAGAGGAGTTACAGATGAGGAGATACAGAGAGGAGTTACAAGAGAGAGTTACAGAGAGGAGTTACAGAGAGGAGTTACAGAGAGGAGTACAGAGAGGAGTTACAGAGAGGAGATACAGAGAAGGAGTTACAGAGAGGAGTTACAGAAGAGGAGGTACAGAGAGAAGTTACAATAGAGGAGTTACAGAGAGGAGTTACAGAGAGGAGTTTACAGAGAGGAGATACAGAGAGAGTTACAGAGAGGAGATACAGAGAGGAGATACAGAGAGGAGTTACAGGAGGAGTACAGAGAGGAGTTTACAGAGAGGGTACAGAGAGGAGTTTTACAGAGAGGAGATACAGAAGAGGAGTTTTACAGAGAGGAGTCTACAGAGAGGAGTTACAGAGAGGAGTTACAGAAGAGGAGGTACAGAGAGGAGTTACAGAGAGGAGGTACAGAGAGGAGGTACAGAGAGGAGATACAGAGAGGAGTTACAGAGAGGAGGTTACAGAGAGGAGTTCAGAGAGGAGATACAGAGAGGAGTTACAGAGAAGGAGATACAGAGAGGAGTACAGAGAGGGGAGTTACAGAGAGAGGAGGTACAGAGAGGAGGTACAGAGAGGAGGTACAGAGAAGGAGGTACAGAGGAGGTACAGAGGGGGAAAGGTAACAGAGAGGAGTACAGAGAGGAGTTACAGAGAGAGGGTACAGAGAGGAGTTCGATGAGGTACAGAGAGGAGTTACAGAGAGGAGATACAGAAGGAGGTACAGAGTAGGAGTTACAGAGAGGGAGTTACAGAGAGGAGATACAGAGAGGAGTTACAGAGAGGAAGATACAGAGAGGAAGTTACAGAGAGGAAGTACAGAGAGGAGATACAGAGAGGAGTTACAGAGAGGAGTTACAGAGAGGAGTTTTCAGAGAGGAGTTTACAGAGAGGAGATACAGAGAGGAGTTACAGGAGGGAGTTACAGAGAGGAGTTACAGAGAGGAGAACAGAGAGGAGTTACAGAGAGGAGATACAGAGAGGAGTTACAGAGAGGGAGTTACAGAGAGGAGTTACAGAGAGGAGTATAACAGAGAGGAGATACAGAGAGGAGGTACAGAGAGGAGATACAGAGAGGAGTTTACAGAGGAGAGTTACAGAGAGGACGTATACAAGAGAGAGTACAGAGAGGAGTTACAGAGAGGAGAATTACAGAGAGGAGTTACAAGAGAAGAGTTACAGAGAGGAGTTACAGAGAGGAGTTACAGAGAGAGAGTTATCAGAGAGGAGTTACAGAGAGAGTTACAGAGAGGAGATACAAGAGAGGAGTACGAGAGGAGTTACAGAGAGGAAGAAATACAGAAGAGGAGGTACAAGACAGAGAGGAGATACAGAGAGGAGATACAGAGAGGAGTTTACAGAGAGGAGTTACAGAGAGGAGTTACAGAGAGGAGTTTACAGAGAGGAGTTACAGAGAGAGGAGATACAGAGAGGAGGTAGAGAGAGAGTTACAGAGAGGAGATACAGAGAGGAGGTACAGAGAGGAAGATACAGAGAGGAGATTACAGAAGAGGAGTATACAGAGAGGAGTACAGAGAGGAGGTACAGAGAGGAGTTACAGAGAGGAGATACAGACGAGGAGATACAGAGAGGAGTTACAGAGAGGAGATACAGAAGAGGAGTTACAGAGAGGAGGTACAGAAGAGGAGTACAGAGAGGAGGTACAGAGAGGAGATACAGAGAGGAGTTACAAAGGAGGTACGAGAGGAGAACAGAGAGGAGGTACAGAGAGGAAGGTACAGAGAGGAGGTACAGAGAGGAGATACAGAGAAGGAGTTACAGAGAGAGTTACAGAGAGGAGTTACAGAGAGGAGTTACAGAGAGGAGTTACAGAGAGGAGGTACAGAGAGGAGGTACAGAGAGGAGGTACAGAGAGGAGATCAGAGAGGAGATTACAGAGAGGCAGGGTACAGAGAGGAGATACAGAGAGGAGGTACAGAGAGGAGTTCAGAGAGGAGAGTACAGAGAGGAGTTACAGAGAGGAGGTTACAGAGAGGAGTCTACAGCAGGAAGGAGTACAGAGAGGAGATACAGAGAGGAGATACAGAGAAGAGGAGATACAGAGAGGAGTTACAGGAGAGGAGGGTACAGAGAGGAGGTACAGAGAGGAGTTACAGAGAAGGAGTTACAGAGAGAGGTACAGAGAGGAGAACAGAGAGGAGATAACAGGAGAGGAGTTACAGAGAGGAGTACAGAGAGGAGGTACAGAGAGGTTACAGAGAGGAGGTACAGAGAAGAGTACAGAGAGGAGATACAGAGAGGAAGATACAGAGAGGAGTTACAGAGGGTTTACAGAAGGAGTATACAGAGAGGAGTTACAGAGAGAGTTACAGAGAGGAGTACAGAGAGGAGGTACAGAGAGGAGTTACAGAGAGGAGTTACAGAGAGGAGTTACAGAGAGGAGTTACAGAGAGGATTACAGAGAGGAGGTACAGAGAGGAAGTACAGAGAAGGAGATACAGCGAGAGGAGTACAGAGAGGAGTTACAGAGAGGAGTTACAGAAGAGGAGTTACAGAGAGGAATATACAGAGAGGAGATACAGAGAGAGGAGATACAGAGAGGAGTACAGAGAGGAGAGTACAGAGAGGAGATACAGAGAGGAGTACGAGAGAGGAGTATACAGAGAGGAGTTACAGAGAGGAGTTACAGAAGAGGAGTTACAGAGAGGAGTTACAGAGAGGAGATACAGAGAGGAAGTTAGAGAGAGGAGTTACGAGAGAGTTTCAGAGAGGAGTACAGAGAGGAAGATACAGAGAGGAGTTACAGAGAGGAGTTTTAACAGAGAGGAGTTACAGAGAGAGATATACAGAGAGGAGTTACAGAGAGGAGTTACAGAGAGGAGTTACAGAGAGGAGTTACAGAGAGGAGTTACAGAGAGGAGTAAAGAGAGGAGATACAGAGAGGAATTTACAGAGAGGAGTACAGAGAGGAGTACAGAAGAGGAGTACAGAGAGGAGATACAGAGAGAGTTACAGAGAGGAGATACAGAGAGGGAGGTACAGAGAGGAGTTAACAGAGAGGAGATACAGAGAGGAATACAGAGAGGAGTTACAGAGAGGAGATACAGAGAGAGTTAACAGAGAGGAGTTACAGAGAGGAGTTACAGAGAGAGAATAGGAGGATCAGAGAGGAGTACAAGAGAGGAGATACAGAGGAGGAGTACAGAGAGGAGATACAGAGAGGAGTTACAGAGAGGAGTTACAGAGAGGAGTTACAGAGAGGAGTACAGAGAGGAGAATACAGAGAGGAGATACAGAGAGGAGTTACAGAGAGGAGGAGTTTACAGAGAGGAGTTACAGAGAGGAGTTTGAGAAGACATTCTGACATTACACTCCAAATGCAAGAGATACGCTCTAATCTCTAACAACCCTTATTTCTGACTGGCACTCTACCCAGTAAACATGGTTATGAGAGAGGCAGCCAATGAAAAGCCTTTGTTTAAACCAAAGAGCGACTGCGGGTGGTCAGATCAGCCGTCCATAACAAAGAGCCCTCCCCCGCCAGCGTGTTAGGCTGTCCGTTCAGCAAGCCCATCCTGGACAGCTACAGTGTCCTAAACAGAATATGTAGGAGGAGGAGAGGGCTCGGACATGGATCTAGGAAGACTCAGCACTGGCCCGTCTGATAGAGATCGGTAATTTTTTTTAAATTTATATTTAAAAATAAAAAAAAACCGAGAGGCCTTTGAGAAAAGAAACCGAAGGAATTAGCAAAACCCATCCCGGCACAAAATATTAAATAGATCAATGGACTGAATGAGGGCTGAATGAAGACTGCCTATAACGCCTATCGATGCCTGTCCAAGGATCTGGATGCCTACGCCATGAACCCAGAGATGACAATGGACAGCATTGGCAATCTGCATGGCGGACTGAGCCATGACCAGGACTTGATGAACAGCCACAGCCCCCATCACACCCGGAACCCGGGGGCTTCTTTGCGGTTACATCAGGATCTGGCTGCTGCATCGTCGCGGTCCGCCATGGTGTCCAGCATGGCAACGATTCTGGACGGAGCCGGAGAGTACCGACCAGAATTGTCTCTCCCGCTCCATCACGCTATGAGCATGCCGTGTGATACATCCCCACCGGGGATGGGGATGAACGGCACATACACCACGTTAACTCCACTTCAACCTTTACCCCCCATTTCAACCGTTTCGGACAAATTCCACCATCCGCATCACCATCACCACCACCACCAGCGTCTCTCTGGGAACGTAAGCGGGAGTTTCACGCTGATGCGGGACGAGAGGTGTTTACCAGCAGTGAACAACCTCTACAGTCCCTATCATAAGGACATGACCGGGATGGGTCAGAGTTTATCCCCCCTGGCCAGCAGCCCTCTTGGCAATGGCTTGGGTTCTCTTCATAACACACAGCAAAACCTCCATAACTATGGCACTCATGGGCACGACAAGATGCTAAGCTCCAACTTCGATGCCCACACTGCCATGCTGGCCAGGGGGGATCAACACCTCTCACGAGGCCTCGGTGGCCCCACGGCAGGTATGATGCCGCATTTGAACGGGATGCACCACACCGGGCACCCGGGCCACCCTCAATCCCACGGGCCTGTGTTGGCTTCCAACCGGGACAGACCGCCCTCCTCCTCGGGACAACAAGGTAACAACTCGGGGCAGCTTGAAGAGATCAACACCAAAGAAGTGGCACAAAGGATCACAGCCGAACTGAAGCGGTATAGCATCCCCCAGGCTATATTCGCTCAGAGGGTGCTGTGTCGCTCGCAAGGCACCCTTTCAGACCTCTTAAGGAACCCCAAACCTTGGAGTAAACTTAAATCTGGAMGGGAGACCTTTCGACGGATGTGGAAGTGGCTGCAGGAACCCGAGTTTCAGAGGATGTCAGCCCTACGGCTTGCAGGTAAGACAAGGTATCCTCAATACAACCGACCGTCTCTGCTGCTGTTTGCTGCCTGTCCGCCTGCCTGCCTTTCTGCTAGTAGTCAGGCTATAGCCCTGCACTAAAATACAGCTCAGTATCTATCTATCTATCTATCTATCTATCTATCTATCTATCTATCTATCTATCTATCTATCTATCTATCTATCTATCTATCTATCTATCTATCTATCTATCTACTATCTATATCTATCATCTATTATCTATCTATCTATCTATCTATCTATCTATTCAAATTCAAGGGCTTTATTGGCATGGGAAACATGTGTTAACATTGCCAAAGCAAGTGAGGTAGATATTATACAAAAGTGAAATAAACAATACAAATTAACAGTAAATTACACATACAGAAGTTTCAAAACAATAAAGACATTAAAATGTTTATTATATATATATTTACTCTATCTATCTATCTATCTATCTATCTACCTCACTGCTGACAAGCCTAGATGAATGAATTTCGTCCAAATTACAGTAGTAGTATTGTTATCATTGATTCATAATAACAATCGATATCAATGACAAGGTCAATTTATTTATCTGTCTAAAATTATTTCTCTATTTAATAATGAGCTATTTATGGTATTAATATTCTGTGTTTAGTGTAGCCTAAACCTTTTTTGGGGGGGGGGGAAATTCTATTTTAGTGACGAGCAAGTTCTTCTGATGAAATATCACTTGTGGTAATAATTTAATTTGTATATTATTGTAGATAGATACCAGCGCTTTTCAACATGTGCAACGCTGAAAATAGCACCCGTCACTTCATTTGAAATACCCCTCAAAATTGTATTTTGATGTTTGATTTTAATGGGGGAGGCATATTATTATTTTATTTTTTTAAATGTTATTGTATTTTTTATTTCATTGAATAGACATATTTACACCTGGAGTAAGCAGCTTAAGGAATATTGTGTAAATGTATTGCTTGGACTTTTTCTGTGGGTGTTCCGTCAAGGAGAGGGAGAGAAAGAGAGAGAAAAGAGACAGGGGACCGTTTCAGACAGAAAATGCCAAAATGCTGTTGAGTGTGATGAGCTTTTTTTTCTCCAATCAAAGCCAGAGATGCGTTGAAAACAGGCCAAATATATCTAAGGCTGGTCTATAGTAAGGCTGGTGCCCCCTCTAGCGAGAACGCGTAGAACGACTTAGACCGGTTTTCTTTTGTTCGGGCAATGCGAAAAAAATGAACCGTTGGTTTCCTTCCAGAATTGATTGTGGATTGTATTTACTAAGGTTTCTCGTTTTATTWTAGTTCACTGTTCTCACGATCCTCAAAAAAAATATTGTTTAAATATGTAGTAGACTATATCGACGCAAACAAACATTTGCTATTATTTCAGTAAATGCTATATATTTATTCTTCACTGATTAATAACTCGATATAGCTACGTAATCCTAAATGTACACTATTACAGGCGTATAGGCTGTATACTGATGTTTACAAGTATAGTGTGGAAAGTTGACTGTTTTGACTAAAACCGAAGGGGATACCGTCTAATTGAGATGAGATTTAGAGAGGAAGACAGACCAGCGGCGAATAGTGGATCAATATTTCAAAAATTGTGCGCATTTTCTAACAAGGCATTATCAACAACAAAAAATGCAGCCTGCTATACTGTAAGACCAAAACAACCACAACATTAGATTTAATTTATATATACATTCTTAATGTATTGGTGATAATGACATTTGACGAAGCTATAGTGCAATAACTGAGCACATTTGAGTCATTTAAGAGATGCTCTTATCCAGAGCGAATTACACTACTAAGTATATATATTTTCATTCGTGCTTGTCCCCGATGGGAATCGAACCCAAAAGCCGGGCGTCCTAAAACACATGCTCTACCATCGGAGCCACACGGGAAAACATACTGTTTAGATGGAAAGATATTAGGTTGCTCCATATGCTATCTGTCATATATATATATGTGTCCTTTCTATGAGCAGTAAAATGCCTGGACCGGAATCCGGTGAACATTGAATCAGGCCTTTTAAAAAATATATATATATTCGTATTAGTTATGGAACGATTGTAAAATAATTGGCACCATTAAATTATCACCAAATATAACCTATCTCACTGGTAGCCTATTTGACGGAGGAAATGCCTTCCCTTCTTCCCCGCAGCAGAATACTATAGTTTACAGATGGCCGTAACTCTGCGGCCATGCAGCTCAGGGCTTTGGGGGAAGGTATTATGTGATCGGCTCGCGAGGCAGCAGCCAGGGAATTGAATAGAAGAACAGAAGCTGCAGCTCGCGGGGCTCAATGAATTATTGATAGAAATCTCTGCGTGACCAACAGCTTGAGCACAAAAAAAAAAACGTCAGCTTGTCGCGGGTTAACCAGCTAGGCAAAATGTGGAGACAGGGCGCCCAGGCTTTTTTTGTTCGTTGTTCGTTGTGCTGCAGGTGTAATGACGTAAATAAATATCACGGATTGAAAATGCTGAATCATAGAATTATGTGAAAGATGTGGTTGTAAATGCAATTGGAAATGTGGCATGTTTTTACTGTCCAATTAATCACCTTATATAAAATAAATGTATATAGTATGCGTACAGGCGTATCAATAGGCATATAAGCATTAACAACCATTACAGTAGCTGTTGGTCGTATACTAATTATTTGATACAACAGTTTCTACTGAGGAGATAGAACATCTCCAGGTGTCCTTTTCACTGCAGGGTCTCAGCCCAGGGAAAATGGACTCGTCGCGGCTTTATTAGTCTGGTCAAATCAAACGTGACACTCGACTCAAGCTTATTCCACGCGCACTCACATTGCCGCATGCAATCAGGCTGTCCTGGTCCTGCCGGACACCTCGAGGTGCCTGCCACGGACCCAACAACATTCCCTGTTACAGCTAGCCTAGCCTACATCACTGACATGCAACTCACAAGTCCAGCTGAACTAACTTGACCAAATAAAGAATCACACGGGATAGGCGTCATGATAGAATTATGGACGGTTGAGATCGACCAGGTGGACCTTACTTAAGAATTAAGGAACGATTGGATATATATAGGCACAATAAACAAATTAATAGGCCTATAGAGACATAAGAAAACCAACGTTTTATAATAATGCACCTATAAACTATCGAACATTTCATTGTTTACATTTATATATACTCTAGGCAAAGGCTTTTATTTAGGTGTTTAAATAAAATGTCAGATTTATGGAGATTTAGTGAACATTAGCTATGTTATAACACTAGAACAATTCTTACAATAGAAAGATAATCAGTAGGTTAATACCTTACTTAACGCCAATAGGCTACGTTTCATAATGTTTCACAATATTCCTCTGGCGTCATTGTGAAATTAGATAAAACTAAAAATAGTTTTTCAAGATCACATGTAACATTAAATTACATAGTTACATCTTTACTGAAGGAAAATGATGTGAATGTTATATAATATATATGGACGCAGAAAACAAAATGGAAACATGATTAACGAACAAAAACACAAGACCAAGCTCAGAATTAAGACAACACACATTTCTGTTTATTGTCACTCCTGTCTTTCAGTTAAGTCATGCGGTTATGTCACTTTTTCAAACAAATCTGTTAGGCAGTGGATCAATGGCGATAATCCCCACAAGATTAAAAGGGCATTAATGCTGACAACAATAACATAAACGTGTGGACCCAGATCGCATTGATCTACAGAACCTGATCCGGAGCCGTTCCAGTAATGCTGACGAATCAGGCGGGGTGATAGCCTCTTCCCATCACTGGAGCTATCTCTGCAGCGTCTCCTCTCATCACACCCACATCAACCTATTCTCAGACCAAAGACTTGTCTTGTTGGATTGACAGTGCACTTTGAGAAAGACTGCATTTTAAACGTGTGTGTAAAGACTATTATTTGCAGCCTAAAATGACATGTTTTAAATGTGATTTTCCTTGTATTTGATGCATAAATTCAGAGTGAGAGTGTGTGTGGGGTTTCCAGCTCGGGCCTGTCAGTTAGGCTTGATGTTTGCATATTTGCATATATTCGTATAAGGTGCTCTCATCCATAAATGGGGACATTATTAATCAATTAATATTCAACATGATCTCTTACTTTATAGATTTTTTTTWAAATATTTTAAAATCTACATTGAAGAGTGAAGTACAGTATATATATGTGTCGTTTCTATCTCATGTACATGGAAGCGGGAAATCCGTAATAATGGCATTTCAAATGCAGTGTAATAATAAATCAGTGTGTATTTATYCAAATGTTGTAGTCGGCTAAACATACAGCGGCTAGAGAACAGATCACCACACCAAGCTTTTTCCCTGTGTGCCTCCTCCCTTACAGGTACCAGTAGAGAGCACGCCATGATTGGGTCAAATGGGATGCTCTGTCAGACACTGACAACATTGTGCACAGGGACTCAAAACTATGGTATGTCAAAAAACAATAAAGTAAATATGTAGTAATGCTCAACAGATACACATATACCTACTATTATATACCTAGTATTATATACCTCGTATTATGTGTAGATGGTAGATTGTGTATTTAGAATGAAATCCCACTTGAATTGATTGAATAGGATTATTGGATTCATATTAAAAAGAATATATCTGGTATTGGAATAAATGTAATGCTGGATTGGAAAGATCCAATTGTGGACAATAGTCTTTAATCTGTGGTTTAAGGCCCTTTTAAGGTAAAGTAGGCCTACTTATGCTCTTAGTTAGTTACATTGTGATGAAAACACAACCATTAACCCAGACATTTATCAGTTTAAAAATGATGAGGGGGTTGTTTAGAAAAGTAAAGAAATTATTTCGTTTTTTTTTGTCAGTAGGTAATGTGTGCATGGGTTTTATCCAGTGATGAGTTCACGTTGCTTTGAGATTAGCCAATTTTATAAACTACAATATAAAGATCTGTTTCACTGAGCAATATGTGTCCCACGATCACAGATCAGTTTCACTGAGCAACATGTGTCCCACTATCACAGATCTGTTTCACTGAGGAACATGTGTCCCACTATCACAGATCAGTTTTACTGAGCAACATGTGTCCCACTATCACAGATCAGTTTCACTGAGGAACATGTGTCCCACTATCACAGATCTGTTTCACTGAGCAACATGTCTCCTTCACAAGGTTTTCCACGCCCAGTCTTAGTTACAGCAGGCTGAGTAGCCTTTTTCTTCTCCAGTTAAAACATTAGCTATTAGATAATCTGCTAGCCTGGTCTGAATACACACAATCTCCAACAGTGACTCTCTGTATCACCTTGTCATCTTTCCTGCTGTCAACACACAGCTTGTGTAAAGGGCAAAGTTGATTTCACCCCACCCCCCTCCCGCTCTCTTCTAAAACCAAAATGCACTGAACTCCCTCACTCTGGTCACATGCAACCCTGTCTGCTATAGACAAAAGCACTGAACCAAACCATGCTTGGATGTGAATTATGTAGTAATCAAACAAATATACTTACTTATCTTACTGATTTTGATTTTATTGATATTTTGTCGGTTATTTCGACTTGAAGCAACCTAAATGCTGGACACTAATGAATATATGGTTGACTACGGCTATAATGTGTCTGAAATTGTATTATTATTTATGTATAAGGAGTATTTATACAGAGATGTATTATAAGTAGTATCACAATGAGAGTAATGATTTACAAGAAGTATTTAGGCAATTATTTAAAGGAGTATTATGAATTTAGGTTGATAGTATTTAGCGGGTATTTATAGGTATTCTATGAGTATCATGATAGTGCTTATAAGGAGTTTGAGATATTATATGAGCAAAATCATCAGAGTCATTATATGGGACATATACGGAGTATTATAATGTGTATTAGAGCGATTTTAAGGAGGTTATAGAGGAGTGTTATAAGGAAGTAGTATATTGGTTTTAAGTGTATTACAGGATTTTAAGGGTAGTATATAGTTTAAGGGTGTTATAAGGAGTGTCTAAGGAGTGTTATAAATAGTATTATAAGGAGGTGTTATGAGGAGTGTTAGAGGAGTGTTATAGTGGTATGTATATAAGAAGTAGTTATATTATATTTATAAGGAGTGTTATGAAGGATGTTATAAGGGAGTAGTAATAATTAGTCTTATATAGGAGTGTTATAAGGAGTGTTATAGAGGTATTTAAGGAGTGTTATAAGGAGTGTATAAGGAGGTTATAAAGGTGTTATGAGGGTGTTATAGGCAGAGGTTTAAGGAAGTGTAGTATAATGTTGTTATAGGAGCTGTATATTAAGGAGTGTATATAGGAGTGGTATATAAGAGTAGATAGTGTCTTATGAGGAGTGTTATAAGGAGTGTATATTGAGTGTTATTTACGGAGTGTTTATGAGAGAGTGTTATAAGGTGTGTTAAGGTTGTATATAGGAGTAGTGATAATTAGTATTATAAGGATGTTTAGGGTGTTATAGAGTAGCTATAATTGTTATGAGAGTGTTATAAGGAGTGTTTTAAGGTGATATGTGTTTAAGGAGTGTTTAAGAGGTTATCAGGGTGATAATTAGTGTATAAGGAGTGTTATAGAGCAGTGTTATAGGACAGTAGTATTACTTGTTATAAGGAGTGTTATAGGGTGTTGATAAGGAGTGTTATAAGGGTGTTATAAGGGGGTTATAGGAGTTAAAGGAGTGTATAGGAGTGTTATATTATGTTATAAGGAGTGTTATAGGAGTGTTATAAGAGTGTTATGGGAGTTTATAAGGTTAGGAGTATAAGAGAGGTTCATAGGTATAAGTAGTATAATTGAGTATTATGAGATTTATTTGTCATAGAAAGCACAAAATACTGGTTGATTTCTGGTCGGAGTTTATCCTGATGTGTGTGTGTGTGTAAAAACCCTGACGGTAGATAAGAGTGGAACAGGATTTTTTTCCCCAAATCCCTCTGAGACATATTCCTTATCCAGTACAGTGACATCAAAAGTCAATGAGAGAGGAGCTGTGATTGGTTGTTTCACGAGCCAATAAATAAGTCGTGGTTACGAACCTTTGGACTGCTGGCTGTGTGGACACTGTGTGGACACTGTGTGTGTGGTGTGTGTGTGGTGTGTGTGTGTGTGTGGTGTGTGTGTGGTGTGTGTGTGTGTGTGTGTGTTGTGTGTGTGTGTGTGTGTTCCTCTTTGTGCAGTCTTTGATATGGTTGAATGCAGTGAAATGAGTCGTTAGACTCTCAATGCAAATGTAAAAATGAGTATGAAGTGTCTGCCTATCTGTTGTTAGCAGGAAGTGTCTCCTGTCTGTTGTTAGCAGGAAGTGTCTCCTGTCTGTTGTTAGCAGGAAGTGTCTGCTGTCTGTTGTTTACTAGGAGTGTCTGCCTGTCTGTTGTTAGCAGGAAGTGTCTGGCCTGTCTGTCTGTGTACTAGGAAGTGTCTGCTGTCTGTTGTTAGCAGGAAGTGTCTGCTTCTGTTGTTGCGAAGGTCTGCCTGTTGTGTTACAGAAGTGTCTGGCTACTGTTTTTAGCAGGAGTGTCTGCCTGTCTGTTGTTAGCAGGAAGTGTCTGCCTGTCTGTTGTTAGCAGTGTGTCTGCCTGTTGTTAGTTGCATTGTTAGCAGGAGTGTCTGCTGTTGTTGTTAGCAGGAAGTGTCTTGCCTGTCTGTTGTTAGCAGGAAGTGTCTGCCTGTTGTTGTTTAGCAGGAGTGTCTGCCTTCTGTTTGTAGCAGGAAGTGTCTGCTTGTTGTTGTTAGCAGGAAGTGTCTGCTGTCTGTTGTTAGCAGGAAGTGTCTGCCTGTCTGTTGTTAGCAGGAAGTGTCTGCCTTTGTTGTGCAGAGTGTCTCTGTCTGTTGTTGCAGGAAGTGTCTGCCTGTCTGTTGTTAGCAGGAAGTGCCTGTCTGTTGTTACTAGGAAGTGTCTGCCTGTCTGTTGTTAGCAGGAATGTTCTCCTGTCTGTTGTTACTAGGAAGTGCTGCCTGTCTTTGTTAGCAGGAAGTGTCTGCCTGTCTTTTTTAGCAGGAAGTGTTGCCTGTCTTGTGTATAGGAAGTGTCTGCCTATCTGTTGTTGCAGGAAGTGTCTGCTGTCTGTTGTGCAGGACGTGTCTGCCTGTCTGTTGTTAGCAGGAGTGTCTGCCTGTCTGTTGTTAGCAGGAAGTGTCTGCGTATCTGTTGTTACAGAAGTGTCTGCCTGTCTGTTGTTAGCAGGAAGTGTCTGCCTGTCTGTTCGTTTAGCGGAGTGTTTGCGTATGTTGTTAGCGAAGTGTCTGCCTGTCTGTTTTAGCAGGAATGTCTGCTTGTTTTAGCAGAGTCTGCCTGTCTGTTGTTAGGAGGAGTGTCTTCTGTCTGTTGTTAGCAGGAAGTGTCTGCTGTCTGTTTTAGCAGGAAGTGTTGCCTGTCTGTTGTTAGCAGGTGTTTGCTGTCTGTTGTTTCAGAAGTGTCTGCCGTATCTGTGTAGCAGGAAGTGTCTGCCTATCTGTTGTAGCAGGAAGTGTCTGCCTTCTGTTGTTAGCAGAATGTCTGCCTGTCTGTTTTAGCAGGAAGTGTCTGCCTGTCTGTTGTAGCAGAAGTGGTCTGCCTGTGTTCTGTTACAGAAGTGTCTGCCTGTCTGTTGTTCAGCGAAGTGGTCTGCCTGTCTGTTGTTAGCAGGAAGTGTCTGCTGTCTGTTAGTTAGGAGGAAGTGTCTGCGTCTGTTGTTAGCAGGAAGTGTCTGCCTGTTTGTTTAGCAGGAAGTGTCTGCCTGTCTGTTGTTAGCAGGAAGTGTTGCCTGTTTTTGAGTTGCCTGTCTGTGTTAGCAGGAAGTGTCTGCCTGCTGTTTTAGCAGAAGTGTCTGCCTGTTGTTTAGCAGGAAGTGTCTGCCTGTCTGTTATTAGCAGGAAGTGTCTGCCTGTCTGTTATTAGCAGGAAGTGTCTGCCTGTCTGTTGTTAGCAGGAAGTGTCTGCCTGTCTGTTTGCAGAAGTGTCTGCCTGTCTGTTAATTAGCAGGAAGTGTCTGCCTGTCTGTTGTTAGCGGAAGTGTCTGCCTGTCTGTTGTTAGCAGGAAGTGTCTGCCTGTCTGTTTATGCGAGTGTGCCTCTGGTCTGATTGCGGAAGTGTTGCCTGTCTGTTATTAGCAGGAAGTGTCTGCTGTCTGTTTAGCAGGAAGTGTCTGCCTGTCTGTTGTTAGAGAAGTGTCTGTGTCTTGTTGTTAGCAGAAGTGTCTGCCTGTCTGTTGTTAGCAGGAACGTGTCTGCCTGTCTGTTGTTAGCAGGAAGTGTCTGCCTGTCTGTTATTTAGCAGGAAGTGTCTGCCTGTTCCATAACGATGTTTATTGATCTGTTTTTTAAATTATTTGACTGATTGCGTCAGTTACTTGATGTGGAATAGAGTTCCATGTAGTCATGGCTCTATGTAGTACTGGTGCTCCCATAGTCTGTTCTGGACTTGGGACTGTGAAGAGACCTCTTGTGGCATGTCTTGTGGGTATGAATGGGTGTCTGAGCTGTGTGCCAGTATGTTTAGAGCAGACAGCTCAATGCATTCAACTTGTCAATACCTCTCATAAATCAACTTTCAGCCAGGAGACATTGACATGCATATTATTAATATTAGCTCTCTATGTACATCCAAGGGCAAGCTGTGCTCCCTGTTCTGAGCCAATTGCAATTTTCCTAAGTCCTTTTTTGTGGCACCTGACCACACGACTGAACAGTAGTCCAGGTGTGACAAACTGGGCCTGTAGGACCTGCCTTGTTGATAGTGTTGTTAAGAAGGTAGAGCAGTGCTTTATTATAGACAGACTTACATTACTTACATTAAGTCATTTAGCAGACGCTCTTATCCAGAGCGACTTACAAATTGGTGCATTACCTTATGATATCCAGTGGAACAACCATTCTTTAAATAGTGCATCTAACTCTTTTAAAGGGGGGGGTTAGAAGGTTACTTATCCTTCCAGAGTATTCTTAAAGAGGTGGGGTTCAGGTGGTTCCGGAAGGTGTGCGTGATTGGCTCGCTGACCTGGCGTGTGAGGGAGTTTGTCTACCATTGGGGTGCCAGGCAGCGCAAGTTTTGACTGGCTGAGCGGAACTGACTACTTCTACAGAGGTAGGGAGGCGGGCAGGCCTAGGTGGTGACTTCTCCCCACCTTAGCTACTACTGTTATAATATGTTTTGACCATGACATTTTACAGTCTAGGGTTTACTCCAGCAGTTTTAGTCATCTCAGCTTGCTTTCATTTCCAATATTTTATAACAAGATTTAGTTGAGGTTTAGGGTTTAGTGAATGTTTTGTTCCAAATACAATGCTTTTAGAAATATTTAGGACTAACTTATTCCTTGCCATCAACTCTGAAACTAAGTGCAGCTCTTTGTTAAGTGTTGCAGTGATTTCAGTCGCTGTAGTAGCTGACGTGTATAGTGTTGAGTCATCCGCATACACAGAAACTCTGGCTTTAGTCAAAGTCAGTGGCATGTCGTTAGTAAAGAATTTAAAAAGCAAGGGGCCTAAACAGCTACCCTGGGGAATTCCTGATTCTAACTGGATTATAATTGAGAGTCTTCCATTAAAGAACACCCTCTGTGTTCTGTTAGACAAGTAACTCTTTATCCACATTATAGCAGGGGGTGTAAAGCCATAACACATACGATTTTCCAGCAGCAGACTATGATCGATAATGTCAAAAGCGGCACTGAAGTCTAACAAGACAGCCCCCACAATCATTTGATCATCAATTTCTCCTCAGCCAATCATCAGTCATTTTTATAAGTGCTATGCTTGTTGAGTATTCTTTCACCCAAATGTATTTCTGGACTTTACAGTACAGTAAACAGCCTTTAAGCGATATACAGTATACAGAAGTTTTGTTTTAGATAGGCTATGTATTGTATTCTTAAAGCTTTCCCGATGCTTGTATAAAAGCTGGTAAACGTGACCCTGCTGTGTTGTGTAACTACGCCTGGTCGGTTTGTGTCTCTCTGTGTGTCWGTGAACAAGAGCAGACATCATTACTGCTTACGTTTCGTGGTAGAACATTGATCCATCTCCAGGACACCCTCTATGTCACTACTCTAGCCATACTCTCCTTATGAACTTATTGATTGCGTCCTCTAATGGCACCCTATTCCCTATTTTAGTACACTTATTTTGACCAGGGCCAATAGGGCTTAGGGGCTTTGGTCAAAATTAGTGCACCGTATAGACCTAGGTAAAAAGGTGCCACTTGGGAAGTGACCATACAGCTGATCTCAGACCTATTAGCTGACTTTACATTGCTGGATCTTAATTGTAATGTAGTGTGAAGTAAACTCTGACACACTGTACCGATAAAAACAATGTTTTATTGTTCTGTTCATCATACTGAATATGGTTTTAATGGTCAATGTTGGATCTAAGCATTATGTTAATTTTGGGGAGTAATTCTGAAAATACAGTGTCGTGTTGATGGTCTGAAAACAATAGAGGGATTCTCTCTMTTTTGTAGCTCGGTAGTAAGATAGACCTTATGATAGGATAGCATATAATCACTTTGCTGACCAGGGCAATGTTAATGCTGGGGGAAAATTCAACCATTTAATGTGGTGAGCTAAACAAACAGTCCTTTCTGTTCTCGTTTATAGATAAACACTCTTACTTAACATATAATAATATGTAATGTCAGGCTGTAAAACATATGGTTTACACTACAGTGTATAGATTCAGGCTCTAAAACATGTGGTTTACACAACAGTACAGTATGTAATGTAAAGGTATAAAACATGTAGTTTACACTACAGTATGTAATTACAGGCTGTAAAACATATGGTTTACACTACAGTATGTAATATCAGGCTGTAAAACATATGGTTTACACTACAGTATGTAAAGGTAGACACTAAACCACTTGGTTTACACTACAGTATGTAAAGGTAGGCACTAAGACATGTGGTTTACACTACAGTATGTAAAGGTAGGCACTAAAACACTTGGTTTACAATACAGTAAAGTATGTAATGTCAGGCTCTAAAACATGTCTGGACCAGACCATGACAAGACCAAAAATCAATGTCCGTGGGACATGGAAATCAAGGATGGTTCGGACAAGACCAAAAAAAGACGTCCAAAAGGCGTAGGCGTCAGTCCGTGCTTACTGAGGTGTAGCCTACAGTGTTGCCTAACATTTAACTGTATGAATGCCCGTCTACGTGGTAGGCCTAGTRTTTGTAAAACAGGCCGTTGTATTGACTTTATTAGTCCYGATTCCTGTGACTAATCATTTTGTCTATTTAAGCTCTGAATAGCAGCTAACCGAACTTTATCAGCAGGTATCGTGAGCCTATTTGCAATGTGTTTACACAGCGGGAAAGGTAGAAGTTGTGGTGGCATATTTCCAAATGAGGAGAGTTCCAAACTACACACCAGTCAGAATTATACTTTAAACTACATCTTTAATAATAACATTAGCATTTGCAATTAAAAGATTAATTAAAAAAATTAGCAATAGCATTTGACTTTCAACAATTCACTATTTCTAATGAACCGTTGAGAAGTGACTACAGAAAAATACAAAAAGCTCTTTTATAGCCATGATACACCCCTCTCAACTTACACTGACCAACCACAGATCTTAGGAACTGTTCACAAAGAAAGACTTTTACTTGAGAGAGAGGAGGATCCCGTAGCCAGATAACATTCGCTATAAATTATCGTTCAGTTTGGCCCCTTACGAGGTTCTAATCTCGTTCCTGGTACTTCATAGTACAAAAACACCAACTCATCCAATGGCATATATCAATTATCAACTCTAGATACTCCCATCTCAAGTAAACCYCCTCTTGACCCCACTCCTGGACAAGCTCACTGAGGGGAGTGAGCCTCTAGGTCATACACTGTCCCAGGATAAGTGTAAGATCAGAGASGACATAYAATGTTTCCAGACACTGCCATACACCTCCCCCCAATGGGAAAAGGAGGGAGTGACTGGCGCACAGACRTTGTGKAGACAAGTAATTGGTTCCCCATTAWTCACGCCATCCCTTCACATGGTTTTAAGAATAGGTAAAGACACATTCACATATGAAGASAATGTTCCATTCTGTTCTCTTCCCTTTCTGATATTCTGTACAGCACCAGGGACATGTGAAAGACAAGTGTGACCTCTCCCCTCTCTGGGCCCCAAGTGACTGAGCCCCAGCTGAGGGAAGAAGTGCAACTGCCAACACCAGAGTCCAAAGGGATACATCCTAATAACAAGTATATCACATAAGCATATTATGCAGATAAGACATCTTAATTATCTATGTTACCCAACTAATTCTGATTCATCCGCCACAAAGTATTTAATGTTTTTGCTATGATCAGCTTGTCAAAAAAATGTATGGATACAAACTTGAAACTACTGATCATAACAATTTAGCGCACGGGATAAGTTTCCTGGACAACAGTTGTGAGTAGACTGATTGTCCATTCCATATCATCCATTTTACTTTGACCTGTCCTGTTTTTAAGATATGTTGTTTGTTAACATAACAGCACATTTTTTTTTGCAGGCTTGACTATATTTGATTGGCCACCATTCAGGTTAGGCTATTTGATTGGAGAAACCTGCATGATGTAAAAAAAAAAGAAGAAAATGTCAGTCTCATTACATTGTCATCCATTTTATCTCCAGCCTGAAGGCTACAGAAAAGGCCACATTCTCTTTCTCCCATATCCTGTATCTGCTACATGATTTATGTCAGATGATATTATTTTGAGGGAATGTTAGTGGAGCGCAGCAGCGATGYRTCCCTCCAACAGCACCCTGGAGAGGCATGCTGGGAATGGACAGGATACGKAKTTCGTGTCCCTTTTKCCTTTGACAAAGTGGGCACTGCTTACCACAGGGTGCCATTASTGCTCACCTAAAAAGCCCATATGGTTGAGATAAACGATTATTTTGGGGCAGAATTATGTGAGGTTGTGTGTGTTTTTGGAGGTGTGTCTTGGTCAGTTTAGCTCAGAAAATGTCGCCCTCGTCAATCCGCCACTATAGGCGGCCGCCTAATCCTGACTAATAATGCGTTCCAACTTCAACCGGGGGATCTCCCTTTGCGCTTGGCAGTGTGCCAGTAGAAATGCATCACATCCTGATATACACTGGGTGTACAACACCTTAGGAACACCTGCTCTGTCCATGACACAGACAGACCAGGTGAATCCGGGTTAAAGCTATGATCCCTTAAGTGATGTCACATGTTAAATCCACTTCAATCCATGTAGGTGAAAGAGAGGAGACAGGTTAAAGAAGGATTTTTAAGCCTTGAGACAATTGAGACATGGATTGTGTGTGTGTGCCATTCAGAGGGTGAATGGGAAAGACAATATATTTAAGTGCCGGGTTTGAGGGTGTCAAGAACTGCAACGCTGCTGGGTTTTTCAACCTCAACAGTTTCCCGTGTGTATCAAGAAAAGGGCCACTACCCAAAGGACATCCAGCCAACTTGACCACAACTGTGGGAAGAATTGGAGTCAACATGGGCCAGCATCCCTGTGGAACTCCTTCAACACCTTGTAGAAGTCATTGTAAATATGAATTTGTTCTTAAAGGTTAAATACAAATAAATTAAATTAAAATAGAATATTTAGCCTAAGCATAATGTAGCCTAAGCATAATAGAATATTATGAGAGATAATTTCATCATCACACACAGGTGTTGTGGTTMTATCAGGAAGTCTTGTGGATGTTGTTTTGATCAGTAATCTGAAGGAAACCTAGACGATAGTTAGCCTATTGTGACATCATTTACGGCCATGAAATGTAAATTGTGATTTGTTTGATGCGATAGTTAGACTAGCAGTAACCAATGCGCTACGCTCCCATTTCTAGTATTTAAGATGAATTACAAAGACGAAAGGTTGCATCCACAGTGTGAATAGCCTTTGTAAAAAGGAATTGAAAGCCTTGACACTCGTGAGGCAGTTGCGTTCAAAAAAAATTTGCCCCAAGATTTTTTTTTTAAATACATAAAATCATTTATCTTTCAAACTGTCTGTGTTTGATCATTTTCCTTCAATTCRCAAGAGGCTGAATATATTTCACCGGAGAAAGCATCCGAGCGAGCGMAACAGCGCCCCCTCTGTCTCAGTATGTGTAGGCCATCTATCTGATGCCGTCTGTTCCAAAAGAGTATGACATTGTTGCCAACAGTAGCATTGAAGGCAAGGAAAGCCAGCCAGCATCTGGACTCCCTTGACAAAAAAGTATAGAACATTTGCCAATCAGCGTTGAGCTAGCTAAAACTGTACCTTTCCTGAATTAGCCATGGATGGAGATAGGGATTTGGACTTGGGTTTTACTTAATTCTTCGTACAGGCCAATGATTATAACGGCGATTCTGATCCAACCATTAATTCATACATTGTTGTGCCCCTGGCCTGAGAGGATGGAAGTTCAATATGTAGCTAGTTGTAAAAGGCTAATGTTAACTAGCTAACATTGCCCATGAATGGAACTTAGGCTAGCAATAAAGTATTTTAGCCAAGTAGCCTAGGACAACAACAATTTAAAGCATGTACTGTATGACAGAGGGATAAGACTGTTTCCTCAACATGAAAGATAGGAGGATGGCATTGGCGTTTGTCTACATTTAGGGTGAATCAACATGTTTTTTACTTGCCCGAACTTGCACGCGCACACACACACACACAGAAATCAGAACCATGGATAGCCACATCATATTTAGCTTACGTTGATTGGACTAAATCGTTTTTGGTGTATTTTAATTGTCACTGTATTAGACTAAGCAGAGGTGAATTGATGATGTTGAAGTTGAAATGGTGCTGGAATAGTGGAGGCAGCTCCTGTATTCTTTGCGACTTGCGGTAACTCTCTGTGGTTCTAAATCAATAGTTGTTTAGTGGTCCGAAAAATGTCTGAAACAGTAACTTGTTTGACCATGATGTAGGTCATGTTACTGACTGTTACTGTACATGCAATATGCATCGTGTACTTCACTGGACAGAGGTTGCTCTCCGGGTTTTGTCATAAAACAAAGGTGTGGTTGAATTTATTCTGCCACTTTGCTTTCCTATTGTCTCGGCTTTTAGGCCTATATATATATATCACTGTCGAAAGGCATATGAATTAGTAGGTTAAAGAGCAAACCACGCGATTATCACAACACATACAGAATGCTAAGAGTGTGCAAAGCTGTCGTCAAGGCAAAGGGTGGATACTTTGAAGAATCTCAAATATAAAATATATTTTGATTTGTTTAACACTTTTTTGGTTACTACATGATTCCATATGTGTTATTTCATAGTTTTGATGCCTTCACTATTATTCTACAATGTAGAAAATAGTAAAAATATAGAAAAACCCTGGAATGGGTAGGTGTTCTGGTACTGTAGACTGTAATATGTCTTGTTTATCCCTGGCACTGTATCGCTGTCACTGTATCCCTGGTCACTGTGTCCCTGTCAACTGTATCCCTGTCACTGTATCGCTGCACTGTATCCCTTCACTGTATCGCTGTCACTGTATCCCCTGTCACTGTACTCGCTGTCACTGATGTCCCTGGCACTGTATCCCTGTCAACTGTATTCACTGTTAACGTAGTGTATCGTGTAATCCTGGCACTGTATCCCTGGCACTGTATCCCTGTACTGTATCCCTGTCACTGTGTCCCTGTCACTGTATCCCTGTCACTGTATCCTGTCACTGAGTCCCTGGCACTGTTATCCCTGCTCACTGTATCCCTGTCACTGTAACGCTAGTCCTCTGTACAGCTGTATCCCTGTCACTGAATGTCACTGTAGTCCTGCACTGTATCCCTGCACTGTATCCTGTTACTGTATCTCCTGTCACTGTATCCCTGGCACTGTATCGCCTGGCACTGTATCGCTGATCACATCGCCATGTATCGCCTTCTCACTTGTATCCTGGCACTGTGTACTGTATCTCCTCTGCACTGTATCGCCTGTCACTGTTATCGCTGTCATGTTCATGTTCAGGATCGCTTCACTGTATACGGCGCTGTGCACATACGTGCCTAGTCTCTCTGCACTGTGTCACTGTATCCCTGGCACTGTGTCACTGTGTCTCCTGGTACTGTGTCCCTGGTACTGTATCCCTGCACTGTGTCACTGTATCCCTGTCACGCTGTATCCCTGTCACTGTATCCTGTCACTGTATCCCTGGCACTGTGTGTCACTGTATCCCTGTACTGTATCCCTGTCACTGTATCCTGTCACTGATCCCTGTCACTGTATCCCTGTTTACTGTATCTCTGTTCACTGTAGTCCCTGGTACTGTATCCCTGTCCACTGTACCCGCTGTCACTGTATCCCTGGCACTGTATCCCTGTCACTGTATCGCTGTCACATGTAGTCCCTGCACTGTATCCCTGGCACTGTGTCACTGTATCCCTGATCACTGTATCCCTGTTCACTGTATCCTGTCACTGTATCCCTGTCACTGTATCGCTGTCACTGTATCCCTGGCACTGTATCCTGTCACTGTATCGCCTGCACTCATCACGCCGGCCTGGTTGAGTTGATATACCTCCCTGAATTAAGTATGCACAATAGAGACTCAGAGAGATCAATATGAATCAGGTTAAGAACTCAATTGAGTACAAAACTATTTTGCAAAGGGGGAAAACTATCCAAGAGTGTTGTTTGTAAATAAACACAAGGTCTATCCAGGCATCTCCTATCCTCCGATCCTTATCGCCAAACACATAGGGAGACATGGACTGCCCAAGATCCTTATAGAATAGAAACAGGATCATTTTTCTAACTCTTTCTCTTGTTAAATTCTCACATTTTTGAAGAATGAACGCAAGTAAACAGCCTAAAAGAAGACATTGACAACACGGATTGTCTAATATACTATCCACCAGCCTCTTCACTGCCGTGACATGATCGTGTAGACTACACTCATATCGGCGCTTTAATATTTCTGAGTCTTTCTAATAGAAAACGTGTCAGGTTATATCAGGTTTTTAGGGGTACAACGGCCCATTCAGAATGCTGTGGTGCTCTGTCCATGGTGCTGAAAAAAGGCTAACCATTGAGCGACCATTGGATTTCAGACTTATTTCTGTACTGTAGGTTTTTACGTGCGACACATCTTAGTTCTGAGTTGAACCTCGAACATATAATCCTAGCCTATACCTAGCTCTGGACATTAGTATATACTGCTGACACGATGGCAAAAGTATGTAGTCCTATTGAATAATACAGCCAGTAAACAGTAGGCTACTATAGGAGGCGTGACTAAAGATGAAGAAACACCAACGTGACATCAGTTAACTTAGAAAGGATAGTCATATTACACCTTTCATAGAAAAACACATTCGTATGTTGATTCTTTATGACAGACACCACCGGCTCTCTCTCTGTCACCACCGAGCTCTCTCTCTGTCACCACCGAGCTCTCTCTCTGTCACCACCGGGCTCTCTCTCTTCACCACCGAGCTCTCTCTCTGTCTCCCTGTCACACGAGCTCTCTCTCTGTCACACCGAGCTCTCTCTCTGTACGGCTCCTCTCTTGTCACCACCGAGCTCTCTCTGTCACACTCTCTCCTGTCACCACCGAGCTCTTCTCTGTACCGAGCTCTCTGCACGGCTCTCCTCTTTGTCACCACCGGGCTTCTCTCTTGTCACACTGAGCTCTCCCATCACTCTTGCTGTGAAATGTGAAACAAAAAAACTGAACTTACAAGATTCTACCAGAAGGTGGCAGTATTTCCTGACAATATTCTCTCAGACTGACACCACTGATATGCTTGTAATGGCAATAGTGAGTGTCTTCTTGCTAACTGGGTCTTCTACCTAAAGGGCTTCATTAAACAGATGAAATAGCAACGCCCCATTCCATCTGGATACGATAGATTATTTCACAATCATTAGACAGCATTCACGTTTCACAATAACACAATTTAGGGTAGGTAGCCTTGGCCAGTTATTAGGTAAAAGAAAGGTAATAATAATAATCGATAACAGGAAAGTTCAGACAATATATATTATCAGGATATAGAAACTGACATATTTAATAGTGCATAAAAATTAAGCTTGTGCAGTGTTTAAGCTTGTTCAGTGTTAAGCTTGTTACAGTGTTAAGCTTGTTCAGGTAACTGTTAAGCTTGTTACAGTGTTTAAGCTTGTTGCAGTGTTTAGCTTGTTGCAGTGTTAAGCTTGTTGCAGTGGTTAAGCTTGTTGCAGTGTTAAGCTTGTTACAGTGTTTAGCTTGTTGCAGTGTTAAGCTTGTTGCAGTGTTTAAGCTTGTTACAGTGTTAAGCTTGTTACAGTGTTAAGCTTGTTGCAGTGTTTTAGCTTGTTGCAGTGTTAAGCTTGTTGCAGTGTTAAGCTTGTTTACAGTGTTAAGCTTGTTGCAGTGTTAAGCTTGTTGCAGTGTTAAGCTTTGTTTACAGTGTTTAGGCTTGTTGCAGTGTTAAGCTTGTTGCAGTGTTAAGCTTGTTACAGTGTTAGCTTGTTGCAGTGTTAGCTTGTTGCAGTGTTAAGCTTGTTAGCAGTGTTAAGCTTGTTTCAGTGATTGTTTGTCTTTAATTGTTGTGTTCAATCTACATCTTTTTGTGCAGACTTGCAGTTTAGTTTATATATATATTTGTATAAAGCGGCACATAACATGACAACAGTAGCGGTGCGTGGGTACCCCCCCCCAAAAAAAATAACAAATAAAAAAC
>NW_019942919.1:192644-195877 GCF_002910315.2 Salvelinus sp. IW2-2015 | reverse complement strand
CGATTGAACGTAGCTAGGCAGAACGCGAATCAAGGGCCAGATTAGCCACTCGGTCGCCTCTGATCCTCACAAGTGGTATCCTGATCTCTTTCCGCGAAACCTAAGTTTCCTTTCCAGTGAATCACCTGTGATCTGTGCCTGGTCGGCTGTCTGTTGTATTACCCTCGCGTCCGAACTCATGATAGAAGAACTCCTTCGTCCCAGTTGAGTGAGTAATCCCAGTTTGAATGTCCAGAAGCTCGTTTCGGGTTCATAAGAGATGGTCAGCACCAACATTATGTACAAAACAACTTAACGAACACCACGAAAAAACAACCAAAAATAACGTTGTTGAGATAAGAGTTGATAAGACGCAGCCCCTCCCCTCCGCCACCATCTTGTAATAGCTGCTTGTATTCGCTATTATTATCGCGATATATCTGTCTTTTCTAGTTATGTCCTGAGATTAGGAACCAAAGTTTTGTCCTGTTAATGTGCATCGTAACCATTATTCTGCTTCTATTCGAGTATAATTATTGGAGCCATGATTCTGCTGCTTACTACGGATTGTATAATAACCATATTCGTATATAAACCATTATTCTGTCAGTCTCGGTGTCAGGGAGTATTTATGATATACCAATGATCATTCTGCTTACTATTTCTGAGTCTATTTTTAACTCTATTTTGATTATGTTATTTATAACTTATTCTGGCGTCGTGATTTGAGGTTTATAACCATTATTTCCTGTATGATAACCATTATTCTGCTTCGTTTAATTCTGTATATAACCAGTATTCTGCTTTCTTATTTTCTGTATATAGACCGAAGTTACTTAGGTGAATAGATATCGTATTTAGTATTCTGAGCGTCTGGTTTATATCTGGATTTTCATAATCTCAGTATTGTTAGTGACTCATACATTAATTCTGCATATCTGAGTATATCGTTCTGTATGGTTATAACCGATTATTATGGATATTTATTATTTTCTTGGTATTTATAACCATTAATGTTATATAACCATTCATTGTACGTGTATAACCGATATCTTTTATGTTTGCTTATGTCTTTATTTATGATACCAGAAGTTTACTATTTATGTCATATTATTTCTTCAATGATACTTAACTCATTGTAATTCCTGTAGGTGATACATGATATTTCTTAATATAGGACCGATTTATTCTGTGTACTTAATAAACTGGAAAATAAATGGGACGAACTGAAAGCACATTTATCCTACTAACGGGACATTAAAAACTGTAATATCTTATGTTTCACCGAGTCGTGGCTGAACGACGACATTAAGAACACTCTATACACACTATCGGCAGGACAGAACAGCAGCCTCTGGTAAGACACGGGGCGGGGCCTATGCATATTTGTAAACAATAGCTGAKGCACGAAATCTAAGGAATTCTCAGGGTTTTGCTCGCCCGAGGTAGAGTATCTCATGATAAGCTGTAGACCACACTATCTACCTAGAAAGTTTTCATGTGTATTTTTTGTAGTCTACATACCACCACAGACCGAGGCTGGCACTAAAACCGCACTCAATGAGCTGTATTCCACCGTAAGCAAACAGGAAAATGCTCATCCAGAGGCGGCGCTCCTAGTGGCCGGTAACTTTAATGCAGGGAAACTTAAATCAGTTTTACCTCATTTCTGTCAGCATGTTAAATGTGCAACCAGAGGGAAAACAATTCTAGACCACCTTTACTCCACACACAGAGATGCGTACAAAGCTCTCCCTTGCCCTCCATTTGGCAAATCTGACCATAATTCTATCCTCCTGATTCCTGGTTACAAGCAACAACAAAAAAAGTGGTCAGATGAAGTAGAAGCTAAACTACAGGACTGTTTTGCTATCACAGACTGGAACATGTTCCGGGATTATTCCAATGGCATTGAGGAGTACACCACATTAGTCACTGGCTTTATCAATAAGTGCATCGAGGACGTCGTCCCCACAGTGACTGTACGTACATACTCCAACCAGAAGCCATGGATTACAGGCAACATCCGCACTGAGCTAAAGGGTAGAGCTGCAGCTTTCAAGGAGCGGGACTCTAACCTGAAAGCTTATAAGAAATCCCGCAATGCCCTCCGACGAACCATCAAACAGGCAAAGTGTATATCAATACAATACAATACAGGACTAAGATCGAATCGTACTACACCGGCTCCGATGCTCATCGGATGTGGCAGGGCTAGCAAACTATTACACACTACAAGGGGAAGCACAGCTGAGAGCTGCCCAGTGACATGAGCCTACCAGACGAGCTAAATAACTTCTATGCTCACTTCGAGGCAAGTAACACTGAAACATGCATGAGAGCATCAGCTGTTCTGGACGACTGTGTGATCACGCTCTCCGCAGCCGATGTGAGTAAGACCTTTAAAGAGGCCAGACGGATTACCAGGACGTGTGCTCCAGGCATGAGCTGAACAACTAGAAAGTGTCTTCACTGACATTTTCAACCTCTCCCTTTCTGAGTCTGTAATACCAACATTTATCAAGCAGACCACCATAGTCCCTGTGCCCAAGAACACTAAGGTAACCTGCATAAATAACTACCGACCCATAGCACTCACATCTGTAGCCATGAAATGCTTTGAAAGGCTGGTCATGGCTCACATCAACACCATTATCCCAGAAACACTAGGCCCACTCTAGTCTGCATACCGCACCAACAGATCCACAGATGATGCAATCTCTATTTCACTCCACACTGCCCTTTCCCACCTGGACAAATGGAACACCTATGTGAGAATGCTGTTCATTGATTACAGCTCAGCGTTCAATACCATAGTGCCCTTAAAGCTCATCACTAAGGACCCTGGAACTAAACACCTCCCTCTGCAACTGGATCCTGGACTTCCTGACAGGCCGCCCCCAGGTGGTAAGGGTAGGTAACAACACATCCGCCAAGCTGATCCTCAACACAGGGGCCCCTCAGGGGTGCGTGCCCAGTCCCCTCCTGTACTCCCTGTTCACTCATGACTGCATGGCCAGACATGACTCCCGCACCATCATTAAGTTTGCTRATGACACAACAGTGGTAGGCCTGATCACCGACAACGATGAGACAGCCTATAGGGAGAAGGTCAGAGACCTGGCCGTGTGGTGCCAGGACAACAACCTCTCCCTCAACGAGATCAAGACAAAGGAAATGATTGTGGACTACAGGAAAAACAGGACCGAGCACGCCCCCATTCTCATCGACAGGGCTGCAGTGGAGCAGGTTGA
>NW_019942919.1:181480-184179 GCF_002910315.2 Salvelinus sp. IW2-2015 | reverse complement strand
TGGGTTGTAAGCCCACAGACTGAAGACTACTGTATGGGTAGTGTTGGGTTGTAAGCCCACAGACTGAAGACTACTGTATGGTTACTGTGAGTGCAGAGTGGCTTTTCCACAATACATCTTGTAACCCAAACCAATGGTTGCTCTGAAAGTGTCTGGACACATGGTAGAATGAGGTAAAATATGTTGTTGTTGGTGTGTACTACATTTAAAGGGGATTTTGACTTCAGATTTAATAATGATAGAAATTATTTATTTTTGGACTCCGCAGGTTTTACATCAATAATAATGTTGCTATTCATAGCACATACAGTTAATTCAGAAAGTATTCAGACCCCTTGACTTTTTCCACATTTTATTACGTTACAGTCTTATTCTAAAATGGATTAAATTGTTTTTTTCCGTCATTAATCTTCACACAACACCCCATAATGAAAAAAGCAAAAACAGGTTTTTAGAAATGTTTGCAAATGTATTACAAATAAAAAACATAAGTATTCAGACCCTTTACTCAGTACTTTGTTGAAGCACCTTTGGCAGCGATTTCAGCCTTGAGTCTTCTTGGGTATGACGCTACAAGCTTGGCACACCTGTATTTGGGGAGTTTCTCCCATGCTTCTCTGCCGATCCTCTCAAGCTCTGTCAGGTTGGATGGGGAGCGTCGCTGCACAGCTATTTTGAGGTCGCCCCAGAGATGTTCGATTTTTATCAAGGACCTCTCTGTACTTTGCTCCATAGATCTTTCCCTTGATCCTGACTAGTCTCCCAGTCCCTGCCGCTGAAAAACATCCCCACAGCATGATGCTGCCACCACCATGCTTCACCATAGGGATGGTGCCAGGTTTTCTCCAGGCGTGACGCTTGGYATTCAGGACAAAGAGTTCTTGTTTCTCATGATCTGAGAGTCCTTTAAGTGCCTTTTGGCAAATTCCAAGCGGGCTGTCATGTGCCTTTTACTGAGGAGTGGCTTCCATCTGGTCACTCTACCATAAAGGCCTGATTGGTGGAGTGCTGTAGAGATGGTTATCCTTCTCCACAGAGGAACTCTGGAGCTCTATCAGAGTGACCATCGGGTTCTTGGTCACCTCCCTGACCAAGGCCCTTCTCCCCAGATTGCTCAGTTTGGCCGTGCGGCCAGCTCTAGGAAGAGTCTTGGTGGTTCCAAACWTCTTCCATTGAAGAATGATGGAGGCCACTGTGTTCTTGGGGACCTTCAATGCTGCAGAAATGTTTTGGTACCCTTCCTCAGATCTGTGCCTCGACACAATCCTGTCTCGGAGCTCTACGGACAATTCCTTTGGCTTCATGGCTTGGTTTTTGCTCTGATATGCACTGTCAACTGTGTGACCTTATATAGACAGGTGTGTGCCTTTCCAAATCATGTCCAATCAATTGAATTTAGCACAGGTGGACTCCAATCAAGTTGTAAAAACATCTCAAGGATGATCAATGGAAACAGGATGCACCTGAGCTCAATTTGGAGTCTCATAGCAAAGGGTCTGAATACTTATGTAAATAAGGTGTTTCTGTTTTTTAAATAAATTAGCAAAAATTCTAAAAACCTGTTTTCACTCTGTCATTATGGGGTATTGTGATGTCATTGTGGGGTATTGTGATGTCATTATGGGGTATTGTGATGTCATTATAGGGTATTGTGTGTAGATTGATATGAAAAAAATGAATAAGGCTGTAACGTAACAAAATGTGGAAAAAGTCAAAGGGTCTGAATACTTTCCGAATGCATTGTAGAAATGCTTGACTTGCATGAAACAAATGATATAAACATGCAGAAAACCTTAACAAGACGCACGCACGCACGCACGAACACACACACACACACACACACACTCACACTCACACTAGTCATATAGGGTCTGTTATAAGTTTATAAGTTGAGACTTACCTAAGACAGGTGCACTTGTCTGTTCTACCTTTTTATAAATGGAATCTGATTATATTTTGCCTATCAAGCCAGTAAACAGCCCTTCCTTTTTAAACTCATCCTCAAAAAGCAAAAATGTAAAACGTTTTGGTTTTCCAGTGGTGCGCGAAGCGCCCCCTCCCCTCAGCTGCCCCCCCACCAGCCCTCACCCACACCAACCGCCTCCCACCCTCCACACCATAACCCCCCCCCCCCCACCCCAATCGATATCACAACTTTGGTACAAGAGCTGGATGCTGTAGAGGCTCCTCCGGACTCCCCTCGTCCATCCATTTGTCCAGGCTGCGCCTGCGGGCGTTCATGAAGAAGTTGCTAACGGTGGTGAGTTCCAGTCCCAGCTGCTGAGAGATGGTCATCTGCATCTCTTTGGACGGACGCGTTTGTCTCCTTGAAGATGGCCAGCAGGGTGCGACGCTGCAGGTCAGTAAACACAGGCGCGATTTCTTTGGTGTATTGTCCTTTCCTTGCTTGGGTCTTGTTCTTTTCTTTTGCACGCTTTAAGGAGGAGGGAGGGAGGGAGGGAGGGAGGGAGGGGAGGGAGGAAGGGGAGGGAAGGCGAGGACAGAGAAAAGGAGGGAGGGACAGGGAGGGATAAGAAACAGAGAGACAGGGTGGGTGAAAAGAAGAGAGAGATATGTTAGTAGTCCATACTAGGAATGATCCTACAGAGAGAGAGGTGAAGATGTGATGCAGGTGGATTTTGGTGATCGGTAGAACCAGACAAGCTGCATCCTGTCAGGTAATCTCCAAACTATAAACT
>NW_019942919.1:179466-181455 GCF_002910315.2 Salvelinus sp. IW2-2015 | reverse complement strand
ATTTATAACCCCCCCACCCCCCCCCCACCCCCCCAATCGTATCACACTTTGGTACAAGAGCTGGATGCTGTAGAGGCTCCCTCCAGGACTCCCCTCGTCCATCCATTTGTCCAGGCTGCGCCTGCGGGCGTTCATGAAGAAGTTGCTAACGGTGGTGAGTTCCAGTCCCAGCTGCTGAGAGATGGTCATCTGCATCTCTTTGGACGGACGCTTGTTCTCCTTGAAGATGGCCAGCAGGGTGCGACGCTGCAGGTCAGTAAAAACCAGGCGCGATTTCTTTGGTGTATTGTTCCTTTCCTTGCTTGGGTCTTGTTCTTTTCTTTTGCACGCTTTGGGAGGGAGGGAGGGAGGGAGGGAGGGAGGGAGGGGAGGGAGGAAGGGGATGGGGGGCGAGGGAGGGAGGGAGGGAGGGAGGGAAAGAAACAGAGAGACAGGGTAGGTGAAGAAGAAGAGAGAGATATGTTAGTAGTCCATACTAGGAATGATCCTACAGAGAGAGAGGTGAAGATGTGATGCAGTGATCTTGGGTGAGGTACATTGATGCATTGATGAAGCACTATAGGGTAATACCACCCCTCAATTAATCTGCTCTATTCTAGTTTTTTATAATGTCACTAAAAACATTAGCCCAAAAACCAAAGACCAAGTATAATATGCTAACATATATATTATGTAAATTATCTATATGTAATATTGGATTGAAACCTCAGGGTTAGCTAACCCACCAAAGACACAGAATGTCCTAGCAATCTCCCGGTAAAGGACTTCTTTGAGATCGTCATATAGAATATTTATATTAAGAAATAAAACATTTGGCTCCAAATACCTAGTATTATCTCCAATGACGGAGACAAGTTCTGATATGTTTCGGATGAATGTTGTTGACACAAGTCCAGGTCAAAGAAAATGCCAAAAGCAGAAAATACTGACTATATACAGGTATTGATCTTACCCCATGTCAATGGAATAATAATTAGTTTAATATCCATGTTTAGCCAGCTTTACAATTTAGTTGTGCAATCCTTTCCCTGGGAACTGAGAACAGAGAAATCCTGTATAGACGTGGTCTACCTCTAGTTAGCCTGCTATTTCCCTGGTTTCCCCCCCCAGAAAACCCAGTTGGAAGATCCCGGAATCAGGAGGGAATTAGCAGGAATTCCGGAACCCTCCACCCAGGATTTCTGGGAAAACCTGAGAATTTTGAGAAATGAACCCCAGTGTGATTTCATAACTTGAGAACAGACCAATAGACAACAGGTAGAGAGAGGTATGACATTAGAGAGGATGGCTGAAACGTCATCAACATCATCTGAGAATTTTCTGAGGGGAGAGGGAGGTTTAGCACTTAGGGACCTTTCCACAGCCAGCTACTGGCAAGTATGCAAGCACAACACATGACCAACACACACACACACGACCGACACACACACACACACCATTGACTCTTTACAGTGTAAAGAACATACTACACGTAGCTCTCTCTCAACATATGTAGTGGTCTGTGAAGTATGTGAGCACAATCTTGAAGCACATTTTATTTGAAATAGATCTGGAGCTGCAGCTCAATGTAGAATGTTCTTCACATATTAGAAAACTCAGGATGACATTTCTAAACAGAGGCTGAAGAACACTGACAACTACTACTACTATACTACTACTACAACTACTACTAATACTACAACTACTACAACTACTACTACAACTACAACTACTACTAATACTACAACAACTACTACTAATAGTACAACTACTACTACTAAAACAACTACTACTAATACTACTACTAATACTACTACTAAAACTACTACTAATACTACAACTACTACTACTACTACTACTACTACTACTACTACTACTACTACTACTACTACTACTACTACTGCTACTATACTAACCACTCTTGCACACACACAGTATAGTACTATACTCTATATAGTATAATCACGACAAACCACACATGTCCAAATAAACACCAAGTAGGATAGTAGG